>NW_009221244.1:21661-160955 GCF_000690835.1 Fulmarus glacialis | reverse complement strand
TAGGGAAATGTTCATGTGCTTATTTTGTAAATAAATCTCTTCGCCTGTATATCATAATACATCACTTCTCTATCTTGAAAAATTTTTGGAACTCTTTTTTTGTGTGTAAGCCAGCCTTAAAAGGAATGCTGTCTGTCTTCAAAAGCTGCCAACACTTCCTCCTAATAGTATTCTTTAGACTTCACCATCAATCAGCGATTATGAGATTTGCAAGGTCAAAAGGTGTTCACTTGTACAAACAATGCGGCGCACCTGAGCATTCAATGCCTTACATAGTCCAGAAGTTAGCAATAAGAACTCAGATAAAAAAGACAAAATAGGACTATACAAAAAACAAAAAAACCCCTCCAAAACCAGAATATAAATATATTCCAAGTGTGTCTTCTAATGGTTATTTGTACTGATCTGGGCCTGATACTGAAGCTATTTGGCCCTCATTTTCTGGGGACATGAATAGGGAAGCAGTTTCTACTAAACACCAGAACTTAATTCATTAGGAAAAAAACAAAACCAAACAAAAACCTGAAATGGATTTTTCCAAGGCAAAAATCTCTGAATTACTGATTCCAGTATGTTTGCTATTTTTTCACATTTGCAGATGACAAGCTGGTTGTAATAACTTCCTTTTAAACAAGACTGCCTGTTTTTTCTCCTGCAGTTTGTTGCCTTGGTACAGTAGTTAGATAATAGGATAATAGGATAATATTCTGTTCATTGAGAAGAAGTATGAAGAAGCCAGATTATACATTGTAAATGTCCTTTAATTAAAGATGTGTTGAAAAGATCAGATTAAAACTTAAGTATTTAAAAATTTGACTTCTATGTGTGATTCATACGAAAAAATTGTAATTGTGAAAGAACAGTGAAAATATATTGCAGATAATATGGTTAAATTGTGAACTCTGACAACTGTCTAATTAAATGTGCAAAATATGAAATTGAATGTACAATCACCCCCTTGAAGATGTGTTTGCAGAGTGCACTCATGAGATACTGTTTTTCATAGATAAGTCTACACTCAGATTCTACACGTCTGTCCCCGTTTTTCACAATCCTTTTTTTAGGGCATAGCTTTGGTAACACTAGTCTGCATTTTCCAGAAGATGGGCTGAGAGTAAGTTACACCAAAGGAGCAGTTTGGTTTAGCTGTTAAGTCTTTAGGGTTGAGACAATGAAAAATGGATCATTTGTACCCCAAAAAGGAATCAATATGTTGAATCACTGCAGATTGTTGCGATTGCTGTTGTAAATCTGACATAATGAATTCATAGTATGATTAACCACAGAGGTTGAAAAACAATACCTAGATCCCATCTCTGCAGATGGGTGCACTTGGCTGTTTCATACAAGTTTACAGTACGGTCATGGCTCTGAACTCGGTGATCATTTTTGTTAGCATATACTGCTTTCTTGAGCTCTGCTGGGGAGAAGAAATTGTAATCAAAGTGTGGTATGTGAAGCACCATAAATTAAGTCTTTTAGGACTTAATTTTATTCTAGTATTTGAAAGTATATGAGTCTTGAAAAAAATTTTATTTCATTTAAGAAAAAAAAGGCAAAAAATGCTGCCCATGTCCATGTCTAGAACTCTTTTTAAAATTTTATTTCTCCTGTAAGACAGGAGAATTGTCCATATTAAGCTTGTCAAATGTAAAATATTTTGGAAATAATAAAAAAATCATAAATGTTGCTTGTAAATATATTGGAAAGCATTGCAGTTTCCAGAAGATTATTTTTTGTACCCTTTTAAAAAAAAAACAAACCTACAAAGATGGGTAGAGGGAACATTGCTGATAGGTGGCACTAAGTGAAGCTTATTATTTTTTTCAGTGCTAATTCTTATAAAAGAAAATTAAAAAGAGAAAAAAAAGCCCTAAACAAATCAAAATTTTGACACCAGGGAGTACAGCAGAATTCTCCCAGCACCGCATACTTCTATTAAAGGCATCAGCCTGCCTCAGCCCTGCAACTCATTCCAGTTGAGACTCTCACTTTATTTCAGATACTCCTTGCAACCTCTGAAGGTGTAGTAACATGAATTGTAACTGGAAGCAGAAATTTTTCCTACTGTGCTGTGCAAATATAACTTCAATGTAAAACATGGAGGGGGAAAAAAAAAGAATTTAGTGAAGTATCAGTCAGTATGTAGCAGCTGAGGTGCGTGTGTTCGGGGCTTAAGTGGTGTGAAGGTAACAGATAGCCTGGCTGATTGAATTGCTTCTGTTGTTAGGTGGACTCCGGCGAGGCAGATCCAGTGGATGAGTCCACCTTTGAATCGCAGTATTCGCTAGAGAGTGACGTCTTCCAGGCTTCAGTGATAGCTCTGCATGGCAGTGCCTGTAGCGGTGAGCTGAACTACAGCTTCTCTCTTCCATTGTCAACTCCCAAGGTAAAAAGGAGGATGGTTTTATTGATGACAAACTTTGATTATAAGTGTGAAAAGGCTGTATTATTAGATATAAATGTTTTATGTCATCCTGGTTCAAACGGCACTATTTGTTACCAGCTTAAAGTGCAGTTTTGTTTAGGGTAGTGCTGGTGTCTTTCAGATGTCTGTGTTGAAGAGAGAGGCAGCAAGAAAAGTTGAAAGCTTGGATTTGTGTTTTATATAGCCAGATAAAGTATGGTGAGATGTTTGTAGTGTTAAAGCTGTGGTGGGCAGTCTGCTACAAAAACTTAATTGTTATTACTTCAGAGCATAGTAGAGAGTGGTAACGCAAAATAACTGCGTTATTCTACAGTATTATTTTAGGTATGAAAAGCAAGAGTAAGTTTTCATCCTAAACTTTGCTTTTGTGCTTCATAGTTAGTATGTTTACTAATTCATTTACTGTGTTCTTGAATGAAATGTTCATAATGACACTAATTAAAAGTAAATCTGTATACATCAAACCTCTGATGACTAATAATTTCATTTACTGACTTTAAATAGAAGATAAGTTCTTTAAGAGTGTTACAAAGATCAGTATCTTTTTTCTTGCTGGTCACAGACCCATAATGACTTGATTGTTTGTATCAGAATTGATGTTTTGTTTCTCTCCATGGTTTTCATGCTCCTTTTTCTTGGTAATCTATAAATTTATTTCGCTAATCCGGAGTCTTCCAAGGCATTTCTCCTAGCAGTCGTCTTTGAAAACAACATTGTAGGGATTTCTTCCAGGGTTTGCAGTCTGTGGTCTTGTATAGAGTAGCTGCTGCTTTTTCCTCCACACCTGAGCTGCAGTAACTCCCTTTATCCCTTCTGGAATACGTTCAGCCCTTACGAGGCACTGATTGGAAAGCTAAATTCATCTTCTAATGATTTCTCCTAATCCACAGAAGAGCACATCTCTGCTGTGCCAGTGGGACAGATTGCATTGTGTAACTCTGTAATTGTTACTTAAACGGATTATGCATTTTGCATGCTGAGAAGCATTTTATGAGATAGAGGCTGGATTTACATTATATATCACGTTGAGGCTCTAGAAAGTCTTAAGTTATTTTCAGCATTGACTTAAAGATGGCTTCAGTTTACATTTTTTTTTAAATTATGGTCCTGATTTTTCAGTGTTCCTCTCTGTGCACCAGTATGAAGTGAGTATTAAGTTCTCATCAAGTAACATTTTGTACTCTGCAGTTATGAGTGACTTCACAAAGTAAACATAGCGAGAAAATCTGTTCTTAAAAGAAGACTTTTGAAGCAAGTGAAATGCAGTAGAAATGGAAAAAAAATGCTATTAGATGCTATGAGGAATGCTAGAGGTGTTTCAGCTATTTCTGGCTTCAGGGCAGTTCACAGATTCTGAATGCCTTTGGTGTCGCTTTTAAAACAGGTGATGAAAAAAACTACTTAACGTAATGCAAATGCTCTAATGAGGCCACATGTTGCTGTAGTTACAAATTCCTGAAATCAGCATTGGCTTTTCTTTAAGTGAAACAAAAATAAAAATGGGCATATGCTGCAACTCTGATATCTATATATGGAATATGGAATAAATGTTGAGTATGAGCTGGGTCTTGTTTTCTCTGATTTGGAAACGAGTACAAAACAAACTTAAAAGTAGATGTCCCAGCTTTCTTTGAAACCTAATGAAATAATTTAAATAGATTATAGTCCTGGTGTTCTGTTCTCCAAAAGGTAGGAAATTATTTCATTGATTATATCATGCAGATTAGTTTTATTTAAGCCTTGCTCAATTATCTTCTCAGATGTTACTTAAACCAATTATTTACGGGTGAAACTTTTTTTATGATTGTTTCGGGACAGAGCAAGCATGTATGCACTTCATGAAAGATGAGAAAAACTAATTCTAAGGCCCTTGATACAAAATGTTGCAAAATATCCCAAAATCCTGGGAAACGTGTTTTCCCCACTTTTTGGAAAAGAAATAGAAGAATTAGTAGGACCAGTGGATAACAACTAAGACAGATAGAAGTAGATGTTCTTGTGACTACCTTTACTACATGTCAGAGAAAAATCCCTAATTGATATAGAGCCTCTAAGTCCAACCTCTAAGTCCTTGATATATCTTTCTAATAGCCTACATTTTTTTAAAAAATACTTATTTTGAAAGCTAAGCTAGAGAATATTTGAAGATTTTTTTTTCAGAAGGTTGTGATTATTGAAATCCCTTAAAATATTTGAAATGCAGGACCTTGGAATCTTGAAAGTCTGAACAAATTTTGTGTAGAGAACTTAATCCTAGTACTGCAGCCATAATCGATACACTTGCAATAAGTATTAACTGCTAAGCTTCTGTAATTGCGTCATTGTATTTCATTGTGGTCACAGTTCAAAACCTCCATGTTTGTTTTTTGCTGAGATTTGACCGAGTTTTTACTTTTCCCTCTTCGTGTGGAAGGCATATCTAAGTATGTTTCTACTCAGTTAAGTGGATGATTAGATTGCATGCTTATTGTCTGAGCTGCTTGAAATTGTTCTTTGCTTGCTAAGTGTTTTGAAAGTAAAGACCTTGATCTTCCAAAGAAAAGAAAGACAATTGGATTTTTTTATTTTAATAACTTGCTGGAGTTATGTCTAGTTTGAGAATGTGTGAGTGGATGTTACTTTGCTGAAGTTAGTGGAGATTTATTATGAGTACCAAATTAGAATTTGGCCTTCAACAGTACCTTTATTTTCATTGATTTCTGGTATTTTAAACCAGCAGAAATTGTCTGAGGAATCAAGTAAATTTTATAGTAAGATGCCTCTAGGGATCTACTGAAGACACTGATGTTACAACAAAATATGTTTAAATTCTGTGAGATTAGTTTCTGTTTGAGATTTTAGCATGAAATGTACTTTTTAATTATACTGCAAAAGAGTGTTGATTGTTCATTGTTAACAGTCTGTTGGAGAGGAATGTTCAAATGCTGCAGCTGATTTCCCTGTATCTGACAAGAACCTGTGCAACATGGATCTGAATCAGAGAGTGAGAGAGCAAAAGTCCGTAGTGGGCAATAGCCTGGAAGCTGCAACTGGTTTTACTAAAAAGGATCTTCCGCCACTGGATGTTTCGGATATCAACCAAAACGAAAGTGAAAACACAGTAATATGGACTGGATCTCAGACCACAGCAGAAATCGCTACTACCATGCAGCTTGATCCCACTGGAAAAGTAAAGATTTTTTTTTTTTTTTTTAAATGATAATTAAAAAAACCTACAGAAAGGCCATATTAAACCATAGAATGTCCTAAAGAAATTGACACCGGCCAACAGCCATGCATAGTTGTTTGATGTGGTAGCTCACATCAAAACTTACGGATTTAGACCTATCCAAAACAGGAGATAATTTATGGCATCAAGATAGTCATCTCCCAGAGTCTGGCGATACAGGGGTATAAAAAAGTCTGCTCATACCTCACAGCAGTAGACACTGCTGGACCACCGTGTACCTGCTGGGCAGGCGAGGGGGCTTTTCTTATGCCCTGTTAACCTCTGCAGAGGCATGGGTGCAAGGAGGAGGTGCACAGCTGGAAACTAGGCCTGGGAAGCCAAGAGGGAGTGGTGTGAAAGACTTGCATCCTGGTGTTCGCACATTCCTGTGCAGTTCAGCTCACAAACTTGCCTGTGATGCCACAGTATGCAAACATAATATTCCTTTATACGACAGTCACTGTAACATGTGTTTCTTTTTTCTTCCATTCAGTGATTTATTAAGAAATTCTTAAAAGAGCTGCAATTTCATACAAGATTTGTTACTTTAGCACTGGCAGATTCTCAGACATCTGTGGTGAACAAATCTGAGAGCCCTTGAATTCATCCCACTAATTTTAAGAGTGTAACTGATGTCCCTAAATTAAAAGCATACTTTGGGGTAGATTTGCTACATTACCTGAAAGAAAACAGAAACCTCACTTATGTCGGTTGATCTTTGATGGACTGACTTTTCCAATGTCGGTATAAGGAATCTGTATTAATTATGTGCCTAGCTTTTGTGTAAGGTAAGATGGGTTGAGGTCAATATGTCCAATTGTATTTTTATCTCCGTATTCTGAACTCATGTTATTTTCCCTTGTGTTAGGATCAAGTGCTTTTAATGGACAAGAGATGCCCAGTATCTTTGGAGGGAAGTTCCACAACAGTGAAAAACATGTATGAGAAGACTATCACTATTGCAAGAGGCAATTCAAGTCTAGGTAAGGTAGCTAACATTTTTTGTAACCTGTTCAGGAACATGGCTTTCTGTTTTTCTCATATGTTTCCTGCTTTATTAGTAAGGACTAAACATTTTCCTTTTAGTGGGGAAAGCATAACATGATATTCATTCTTTGCTGCTTGTACTGTTTGGGTATGATGGCAGTGGATCCATTTGCTGTCATCGCAAACACAAAAGTAAAGTGTCCAGTCTCACTGAGAATTTTTTTTTCCCTGTAAAGGGGTTTAGTCATTCCTAAATGTTAACAGAACAATTTTAATATGTTGTTTTTTAATGTCTATACATTTATATAATATACTGGAAAAATGAGATACAGCCAAGGAATGCTGTAGAAGAACACTTTGGTCAAAGAGCTGCAGACTAGACTTTCAGATGTATGTAGACACAAAATGAACTTGCTTTCTGAGGATGGTCAAAAGGGTCTAAACAAGCTGTTCGCTTCCTTGCTACATATTTGTACTTGTATCTTAAGTGCCTCGGTATTTCTGAAAATCAGATCATTGATACATTTGACAGGTAGTGCTCTTAGCTCAATGATACTATCATTTTGTAGAGAATTTAAGAGTTTTAAATATCTGCAATCTGCGAGTTCCTGAGCATACTGGCTGGAGGCACATCTTGGAGCGAACAGGCACAACAGATGGAAACGTTTTTCAGTATCCTCCCCTGGTCCCTGGTGCAGCTCTGGGCAGTGTGAGGGGGAGCACAGGGATAGCATCCTCACAGGCCAGTTCCCAGAGCTGGTGCAGGGGAGGCTTTGTAGTGGAAGGCGGTGTGTGTTCCCCTCCGTTTGTGGCTGGTGTGTTCATTTGGTTTGGTTTAGGTTCCTGGTGCCGTTTCTTCTAGCCAGCTGCATGTCCTTGAAGACTCTCTGGTGTTGGTAGGGCAGGAATTTGTGCGGGCGTTGGCTGTTTGCAGTGACTCTGCAAATGCTTTAAGATAGGTTGTCTGCACAAAGCACCCAGAAAGCAGCCCATGGGCCCCTTGTTCATAAACAGCCACCACTCAGGACTCCCTTGCTGTGCAGAGGTGGGTCAAGTGCTGTGATGCTGTAATTCAGTGAGTGCTTCCACCTGGAATAAAATGCCCTCTGGATGCTCAGTCTGCCCCATATTACCTTCTCCTTCGTGATATAGCCAGCCTCCAAACTGGATCGGGAGCTGATCGGGTTTAAAATCAGCTTCCCCAAACTATAAAGCTGCAGGCAAGGCTGATGTGGGTATAAGTTTTGACTTTCATTGGTATGAGGTGCTTGGGTAACTACTGCCTTTACTGGCCTCATTGCCAGGCTGTATAAAGTGCAGGTCACAGTGCAGTTCCAAGCATTTGGATTTTCTTAAAAAAATTTTGTTTGCAATAACCTCCTGACTCAGTGGAGCAGTGTTTTTCATGTATGTCTATTAGTATTTTAAGAGCAGTGAACATACAAAGCAAATTTCATGTCAAGCATAATACAGCATAAAATACAAACCTGGGGCAGGGTGCACACTGGCAGACATGACATGCATGAAAAGCAAGACTGGCCTCTCTTGTATACATAGTATGAATGTGAATAATGCTTTCTCCTGGCTTTTGACTGTAGTCTTTTTCTTCCAGTCTGTATGTGCTCTGGCCTGGGAAGCAGCCTGGCACAGTGACCAATTTACACTCATGTCTGCATTGCTTTTAACTTTCATTTTTACAAAAGGAGCTAAATCAAGAGCTGTGAATGATGTTGAAAGCTGCAGCTGCATCAATTTAGATTGAGAACTGGCACTTCTTTTTTCCTTTTAAATGGTGTCAACCGTACCTTGCAACAGCTCTTCAAATCCAGCCACAGCTGGAGCTCTAACCTTTTGATTGTGATTTTTAAAAGGTGAGTGGACGGAGCACCCACATGCAAGAAAAGCTGAAATGCCGTTGTCCTGTGTGACTCATTTGGCAACTTAACAGTGGCATTTGCATTTTTAACCTGAAATTGTAGCTGTCCAGAGTGTGACATCAGCCTTGCAGAGCTGTTGTAATGAGGATGTCAGCACAGAAACTGGGGGTGATGTCTTTCTAAAGTGCTATTACACTAGCCTCAGTAATACTGTTGATTGTTACTGGCTTAACCAAGCAGCAAAGTTAGGTTCAGAATTTCAAACCACATTTCAGCTGTTTCCTTGGCAGTTTGCTTTTCTGTGCACACTGCCTGTATGCTGGTGGAGACCACTCTGTTGCAGAGTTGTGTTTACATTCAGATCTGACTGAGTAACCTGTGTTCCGCATACCAAAGTTGAGAGGTACGTGTATTCCTGTGTCTAATAAACTTATTGGGTAGTTTCTTGCTAGTCAGGGCCACCTTCTTATACTTTAGACAGCTATGTTGATCTCTACTACAAGTGGGTGTGAAGAGCTAACACTATTAAGAGATTTTTATTTCTGGAAGGAGTTCTAAGAAACACAAATGAATATCCAGATTAGTGTTATTCTTTAAATGTTTACACTATTCTATTTTTTTCTCTGGGACAGATGTATAGGCAGATGTTTGTATGGTTGGCTGACTCTGAGTATCCTGGGGCTTATAGCTGCCTTCTAAACTCTGTTCAGCCGGTCTGTCTCCCAAGGCCTAAGGTCAGAGTAAAGTGTTCAGTCTCTGTCTTCTGTAGCCATGTTTGTATATAATGGTTAGAATTTTTTCATAGTATCCTTGGAGGTTTTGCTTTGGGTAGCTATCATCTTCTTTCCACTCACAGTCTGGACAATAAGGTAAGGGCTTGCAGGCACACAACTGCACTCCTAGCGCTTGCTAGCCTGATGTTTACATGCAAAACCAGGAGAACACGTAGTGGGGTAGTCTCCTTCTCCAAGAGATATTCCTCTGTAAGGTACTCTTACTTCACTGGCTTCATCTTGTTAGTAAAGGAAAGCTTCCATATTAGTGCACAAAAAAGAATGAAAATGAGTTTGGCAGTATTAAGATAGTGGGAGTCCAGTGGGTGGACTTCCAGAGTGCTGGCCCTTCAGCTACCTTTCCATTGCCTTAGTGAAGAACAGTTTTTTCTGGAACTGTCATCAGGGTTGATTTCATGACCATCAACAGCCCTGAAAATAACAGTGACAACCCATGCATGTAAGAACAGTCACAAAGACAGGTGAAGCCCAGCACCACAAGTAAGTCCCCACGGGGAGGAGGGGAAAGAGCATCTCTCTCTCATTTCCCATTAGTGAAAAGAAAGTGGAGTTAAATGGTGTGTATAAACACTGAGAAATAGTGTCCTGCTGTGCCACAGGAGGGATCATGGTGTAACTCAAGTGGACTGTATCCATCAGTAGCGTGTGGGTTCTCACAGAAGTCAGGATGCTCTTCTGGGCCTAAGTGATGGCCCAGCTAGGAAAGCGAGGAGGCAGCCACTATCTCAGTGGGATCTGATTTAGGCTTTCTGTTGAAAATAAGTGCGTGGATGTACTGGCACTGTGCTAATTAACTGTTTAATCATTTAACTTCCTTTCCAAAGAGAACCATTGTAAACTCAACTGAAATGTGGTGTATAAACTTAATGAACCATCCAGAAGAGTGGTAAATTGGACTGTTTTAGAAGCAATTTCATTAGCTTTTTTGTTTATTTTCTGCTTAAATTTTCAACTTAGTTTTTTTATATTGAGCCTGGTATGTGAAATCACACAAGGTAAAGTAAAGATACTGTGGTTGTGATTTGTAACTGCTGTCTCCTGTTGGAAAGAAGGAAATTCGGGAGAATAAGAGCAATGTTTATAGGCTTGCTGACATTGGCGGGTTGGCTGGCTGGCTCTTACCTTCCCTGTCCCAGCTTACATTTCTTTCTCTTGGCACTCAGAGCTGGGGCTCAAAGATGTTATTAACTGTTCCATGTGTTCTTCACTATAGGGATGACAGTAAGTTCCAATAAAGATGGCTCAGGAATGATAGTCCGCAGTGTCATCCATGGAGGCTCGATAAGTCGTGATGGACGGATTGGTGTGGGGGACTGCATCCTGTCGATTAATGAAGAGTCAACCACAAACTTAACCAATGCACAAGCTCGGGCTATGCTAAGGAGGCATTCGCTCATTGGACCAGATATAAAGTAGGTAAAGCTAGATAATGAGTTGTGGTAGGAGGAGGCTAATAATCAACGTTTGGTTATTTATGCAAGTATTCTAAATGAAAATTTTGTTTGTTTTTACAACATGAATTTACCTGTAAGTTTTAGCTTCAGATGGATAATTCACCTTCAGATCACAGTTTCATGGATTTGAAAGATAAAATCACTTGTGTGAGAGGCTTTGGGTGTTCTTAGAAAAGTTATCACTGTCATTAGTAATCATCATCATCATTACTGCCCTGCCTGGTTTTATTGAAGGAATGGGATTAGTCAGAGTTTTGCTTTCATATTCTGACTCTCCTAAATAAAGTAAGGATTTCTTCAAGGTGTTTGTTTTTCTCAAAGGTGGACTGTCCTGGCCATTGCACAAGTGATTTCATTTGATGGAGATCTTTGTAATCTATTTTGGTTTTTACTGCCAGACAGAAAGTATGACACATGATGTTAATGCAGAAAAGTAATACTTAAAACATTTTCAGTACATCTGTGACAATCAGCAGAAACAGTCTGTTTTGTGAAGTCACTTCCAAGTTTTTATTAGTACATGTGAAGGAACTGTTCCTTTAGTGCATAAATACCTGCTCTTGGCAATACTACTTTACTTGCAGTAATTAATACAAGTTTTGAAAAATCCTCTTGCTTGGTGAGAAGGTTTGTTCATCTCAGGTTCACTCAATTTACAGAATTTTAACTTGCCCTTAGAGTACAGTTCTTTCTAGCTGTCGTGGTTGTGGAGTTAACTTTGCCCACATGCACCATCTAGAAATGAGGTTATTCCTAAGCCTGTGGACAGTGCTCTAGACACACCAGTGCTGGGTTTACAGCTCCAAAAATCTAGTAGCTGTTTTTCTCAAACCCATGGTAACATGGATTGGATCAGATCTGCAAATGGGATTAATGGAGCTGTTAGTAATAGAAACCTTTACTTATTTAAGGGAGTGGCCTTGAAAGGGATCAGTTCAGTCCCAGTGCAGTTGCAGGTAACTGTGTGGTTTCTGTCAGTTCAGAATGGACTGCAGGGCGTTCCATTCTTCCCCAGAAGTATTCTAGTTTTGAAGACACCTGGCATTTTGGGAAGAGGTAGGCAAAGTATCTTAGCTGTGGGTGGTAGGTTTAATTGTCTGCCTCATAGCTGTCATGCGTTTAGGATTATGAGTTAATGCAAGCTTGTTTAGATAATGGGATATGCTCATATATTGAATTATATTATTGTCAGTTCTGTCATGAATATGAGCAAATCAGTGTTGATAAAATGTGACATTGATTGTTACTGTAGGCTTTCAAACTGTATTACAATTCCGACTGCCACAACTGAAATCGGTTGGTATGCGTGCATGCATGTGTGTGTACGTCTGCTTAGATACACAAATGCTACAGCACCATTCCTCTGTGAGGAGTCTTTAATTAGTGCTGGAGTTACATGATCAAACACATATGTGTTCATTATTTGTGCTTATCTTTTTATAGCTGCTGCATTTTACACTATTAGACTATTAAGTTTTGTTTTGTAGTCCTAGTCTTTTGCAGAATATGATAGAAATACCAAAATCTTGTCTTAGATGTGAATGTTCAGATTTTCCAAAGAAAAGTGCATCCCCTTTCCGAAGGATCTCACAGAAAAGGGGCAGTTGCTATTCACATTCTTACTTAAGACTTTTGTCTTTCATTTTTGTCGTGGTTTAACCCAGCAGGCAGCCAAACACCACACAGCAGCTCGCTCACCCCCCCGCCCCAGTGGGACAGGGAGAGAATTGGAAGGGTAAGAGTGAGAAAACTCATGGTTTAATAGAAAAGAAAAGGAAGGGAAAATAATAATAGTAATGATAGAACATACAAAATGAGTGTACTTGCTGAGCAATGCCCCCCAAAAAAAACAGCGATCGCTAACTTCCTGGACACGCCTACCATTCATATACTGAGCATGACGATACATGATATGGAATACCCTGTTTGCCAGCTGTCCCAGCTATGCTCCCTCCCAGCCTCTTGTGCACGGGAAGCTGAAAAAGTCCTTGACTAGCACGGTACTTAGCAACAACTAAAAACGTCAGTGTGTTATCAACATTCTTGTACTAAATCCAAAACACAGCACTAGGAAGAAATGTAATTCTATCCCAGCCGAAACCAGGACAATTTTATATTTATGTTCCTCGATGCATTCCCATGATAAGGGTTTAAAGTGAAGCCGGCTTCTGCACTTCAAAGAACTGGGAGACCAAATCCTTTGGTAGCTTCTAAAGGAGTCTTGCAAGAATAAGGACAGTATTTTTGGGCCTACATAGGTTTGATACAAAACTATTCAGCATAATTAAACTTTTCTGTAATTTGTACTTTCAGGAGCAGTACAGGATCCCGGAAAAATATTATGATACAAACATGTGGGTAATGTCCCAGATCAGAAATTTGGAGATGTGGAGCATTATCTCACGATAGTTCTTCCTGTTTCCTCATGATAGTTCTTCCTGTTTCCTGAGAGGGATACACAGCTATATAGATGTCATTTCAGAGCTAATGTGGTGCACCACCATGCAGGATTTGTCATTTAAGGACCAGCATTTCAAATAAGCAAGTTTAATCTCTTTGGTGTCTTCCTCGGGAAACAAGGGTGCACAAGCACTCACGTCTGGCCATCTTGATATCATTCCTCTTTATCCATACAGGGCTGCAAAGTTGGCATCTTAACTTTCAGACTGAGCTTTTTTTGGGTAGCAGGGTGCCCCCAAAAAGTAATTAAGCAGAAGTATTTTAATTTCAAAGCTGTGTTTCAGTGGCAAACATTATTTGCTGAGAAAACATAAAGCTGTTCTTACTTGCCACACAAAGGCTTTGTTTTATTTTATTAAAGGCAATTTGATTTTGAATAATTCAAGAAACAGCAATCTGAGTTTCAGACTTAGGTATTTAATTTTTTTCCCCTTTGTGTGTGAAAAACCAGATGTGTGGCCTTAACCAGAATGCATTCTGTTTCACTTCTCACTCCATCTTGCCAGGAGCTCTTACAGTTCTGTAATAATAGCCAGGGTTTTGTGCTCAGCAGCAGCTGCTTGTAACATCTGTCAGACAATTAGAGCTGAATCAGACTTCACCTGCCTAAAGTGTGGGGATGAATTTGTGATTAAGAAATAAAAGATAGATTGCAATTCCATTTTCCATGCTTGTTAATAATCACTGCTATAGACAATAATAAAAAACAGATGCTTTCTGGGGGAGGTGTAGATGAAGCGGAGGTGGAACGGGAAAAAAAAAGAAGAAAAAGGAGAAAGAAAGAAAAAAAAGCAGCTTACACTTTTAACTACATAAGTATGCCTCTCGCATTCAGCATGAGATGTTGACATTTGTTAACACCATTGTAAAAAGATGCTGCATCGTATGCTTCACATTCTAGATCTTCTCCAGCACGTGCTGATGATCAGGCCCTCTTTTATTTGTGAGTATTGGCGATTCAGAAACTCATTATGGCTCTATGTTGCAACTTGTCTGTAAAATCATTCCATGCTTTTATGACATCCATAGTAATGTCAGGGATATATCCAGATATAGGTACATACTCTCTCTCTCTTTGTGTGTGTATGTGTGTGTGTATGTGTGTGTGCACGCATATGTGGCTGCACGTGTGAATGTGTGTATATGTATTTTTTAAAAAAGGTATGAGAGTGTGTGTGTATATATATAAGTATATATATGGTTTTAAACTTGAAGATTGGAGCATATGTCCTAAGACTGCAACGAAAACACCTGTACTCTAAAAAATTATTGCTAATATTTTTAAATTAAATCTATGACAGCCACCCCAGATGTGCTCAGAGCATGTGTGCATGTGTGTGTATGCGTACATGGTTCACTGCTAGAATTGGCATGACTATGATGTACTGATATCTGGATTAATCTCAGTGTCATATTTTCTGTGGCACTTACATTTTACTTCCTTCATGTATAAAAAGGTTCAAATTAGACCTTAAGTGTTAATGACAGTAATTTGTCCTGAACTTTTTCCATTTGTTATTTGGTTTGTTGGTGTTTCAAGGTTTTGTGTGACTGTTCAGTCAAGCATGTGATAAATGTTCCTCTGTACTGCATGCAGTGTTGTGTTTACAAAATATTTTCATATGTACACCCTTTTGGTGTTTCCATTGTCACTGCTTTCATTGCCTATCTCTGGGGGGAGGAGGGTAGTTGTAGCCCTCAAGAAAGGAAAACGGAACACTTTCTCCTTCAAGCTATGAAAGAGAGCAAACGATTAAACCCTGCATATACTTTCCCTTGAAATTATTGAACTTTAACTTCTTTTGCAGATAAGAAATGCAACACAATAGTAGAGCAGTTATTTACTGTGACTTCATCACTTACTGTGAACCAGTTATGTTTTCTGTGACTTCATCCCTATTTCCTGGCACTTGTTTTTCTTATGCTCTTCCCTGTGACCATATGAAGGCAATTTCAGTCCCTTTTGCAGATGAACTATTCAGCTGCCTGGGTGGATTTTTATTTCCACTTTACAGCACGAGGGTCAACAGAGTTGATACGAGGAGCCCAACACCCTTCTTGTTCTGGGCCCCTCATCACCCTAAGTCACATGCTGAGTTGTTCAGGATGATGTTGGGTGTCTTCAGACCTCACTGTGACCTCCAAGAAGTGAGCTACAGTAGTGATCCAGCAAGTGATAGATTTGATAACAGTGGGGTGTCTGCCCATGAAGTACTAAACAGGGAGAAATTCTTGGCAGATGGAAATCCAAGGTCTTCAGTACAATTTGACCTTGCTGTGTGTCACAGAAGGCAGGAAGAGGACAGACAGCCACTTAGCAAAGACAACTTTCTGGTATACATATTTCCTAAAACTAATTTTCAGCAGAGCTAGGTTTTTTGTATAACTTTTCATTTCAATAATAACACGCAAAGGAGAGAGGGAAGGAGGACAGTCACATCGGTAATACAGCTTAGCAGTAAGAGCAGCTGGGGAAACCTTTGCAGTTAACTGAACTTTGGAAATCATGAGCAAGAAACAAAAGTGAACTCCTACGCAGAATGTACCTTTTCATGCATTTGATCCATGTAATTTAGTTTCCTTTTCTGTGTTATTTTTTGCAAAATGCAAGTAAACATTCTAGTTTATATTTATGAAGTAGCTGAAGCATTATTGAAGTTTAGTTGTAGATAAGAATGAACAGTTAAAAACATACTGAATGTTCCTTTGAGTGCTTAAAATTAGGCAATTAGAACTGTAGTTAAGCTCTACAATAGAAATAATGTAATTTTCCAAAGACCTAAAATGTAACAGCTCCCAGTGATACTATCTAATTTGACTCCATCTGTGGAAATCAGTTAGGTAATTCAGTTGCTCAATTTTAAATGTGTTTTTAAAAACGGTGGAATGAACCTCTTTTCTTCTTAGTTCCTGTGCTGTACACAGAAAGGGAAGCTTACCTACCTAAGACAGCTTTTGGGAGGTGTTTGTAAGCAGCATATAAGCCTGTTTGAGAGCATCCTTTGAGCCGTACCTTTTGAATGTCCTAGCACAATGTCAGTTATTCATTCATACAGTGAAAAATGACAGGTTGTCCCAGCAGCTGGAGTGCATATGGTTTGCCTCCACCTTAGCTGATCTGTAACACTGATGTTGCACAGAAGTATGAGGTAAGGACTGCTTGGGTCCCTTGGACCTTGGGACCCTCCGTAATTGTTTGCCATGTGCTCTTTGCACAAAAGGACTGGACAAGAGTCGAAGGATGTTGGACACTCTACTATCAATGATCACACTCTACTGCCTACATCAGGCTGAATCTGAGCATATCTGTTTCCTTTTTAGAAGCCTGCCATTCTCCTTTCCATACTTTGAACAATAACTTCCAGCTGCAGTTTAGCATAAAGGACATTGTCCAAGCCTTCTAGCCAGCAGAAATGTTGCTTGCAATTCTGGTTTCTTCACTGCAGCTGTCTTTCAAGGAAAAATACATTATTTCCTACTTATTTTTATAGGGTGAAAATTGATTAATTTGATTGGGATGAAACTGATCAATGTAACTGGATGAATGATTTTCTTTCATTGAAGTGCAGCTTGCACATCTTGTAGCTTTTGTAGAGGCAGGGTATTCTGACGGGCTTACTGGGTGGTGCTTCTGCAGCAGCATTTGACCTGTGAGAGTTTTGTCACCATAATGTGAGTACTTTGCTATACTTCAACACATTTGGAGTTGGAGATGGCTCAGAAGTAGTAGTGATTGTTTTCAAAACATCTTTTCCCTCTTGCTTCTCTCCGTTTCACTGCTAGGGCTTTGCAGAATAACTGCTGCGTGTCTTGTGTGTTTCCCAGTGCTGGAATGCCCTCAGGAAAGACAGATCGGAGTCAGTGAGCTTCTGCTGAGTGTTTGTTCCCTAGTGTATGTTAACTCCCCAGCAGTTCAGAATGAAAACACTTTGTGTCAAGCACATAACACCTGTGGGCTTGAAAAAAGGCCAAAGCAGAAGAGGGAGGAGATTTAAGGAAGAGAAAAAAAGCTGGTGATAATGGATGATTTAGAAATTTTCGTTCAAAGAACTGGAGAGTTCCTCCTGTTCAGCACCCTAGGCACCTCCTTAATGACCATCTTCTGCACTTCTCTAGATATGGTAGATGTGAGAGGAGGTAGGGAACATGTTTGGGCACAGACAAAGACGACAAATAAAGATGCTCCTTATGATAATTTGGGTAGAGCGTTTTGGACAGACCGCATTAGTCATATAAAAGTTTGTTTGCCTTCTGCTGCTTGCTGTATTCAGCAGAAAACCAGTGAGAGGGGGAGTCAGTGGCAGTCAGGGAGTGACAGACAGAAGAGGACTCCAATCAGCAAGTGACAGGCAGGAGAGGGCTCCAAGTAAGTGAGAGACGCGGAGCTGAAGGAGTCTCTCCTCAGCAGCTTACACGTCCTTGTGAAGCGGGGGCTTTTTTTGCCTTATTTGTTCTGTGGGGAAATATGTTCATATTTCTTTTAACCATGCGATGGATGGGAGGACAGCCATTTTTTTTGTGTTCTTTTTCCATCACCCTTACTTCTTGGCAGACTTGGATCTGATAGCTAAGCTGCTTATCGAACAACTAAACATTTTTACAGCATCGTTAAAGGAGGGCCTTTTTAGATCTAAGTAGCCCTATTCAGATCATGGTGTTCTCTTGCCTGTAGAGGGAAGTTTTTTAAGAAATACTCTTCATGCCTTAGTCTTTTTTCCTTCTCTTTGTTTCGCCCTCCCCAGTCTATTGGGCCCTTTCTGTTTCTGGCATTCAAACGTGATCGGGTTACACCAGGCCTTCAGGAGTCTGCATGTCATTTGGCTGGTGAAATATGACTGTCTGACTGTCCCAAGCTGGCTGGAAGTGCCTGAAGGGGTGGAGGAAGGAGTTGAGCAGGGGATTACTCCCTGCAGCATAGGTGGTGTGCTGTAACATGTTCATATGTCCACACCCATACAGTATTTTCACCAAAAGCATAGAAACCAAAAATAGATGCAAAACTGCCCAGGAAAACACAAAACCTCCTGCAGGCCAACTTCCAGAAGCATTTGCAGCCAGTATTTAGGATGGTAATGGTGCTTCATACCTCACAGATCCTTCAGTGTTTGTCTTTGCACGAGGCATCTGTTTTGACTGAAGCTGGATTGTCTCTGTTATACTCTTGTTCCTGTTCAAGCACCATTTACTGAAAATGGAGTGGTTAGCCATCAGAAAACTGTGCTGTTCAGCTACCTAATTTGACCATAAAATGCATATTTATTGCAAAGTCACAAAGGATTCATATAACTCCTCCTTCCCAGCATACCAGCGTTGTGGCTTTGAAGTCAATAACTGTATGAAGTAGTCTTGAGTGGCTTCTCATATCCATTCCTCACACCTACCAAAGGTAGGACCAGCAGTCCTCATGCTACTTTAATCATGTCCGATTTTATTGCAGTATTACCTATGTGCCAGCAGAAAATTTAGACGAGTACAGGGCCAGTTTGGGACAACAGACAGAGGGAGCTGTGCCACTTGAACTTTTTCCTTCACATACTGTCAGGTGAGTCAAAAGACTTAATGTTTTCTCCCATGGGGCTCTTGGATGTAACTCTTGCCATACACTTTGCACAGTTCAGGAAGATAAGTTTTATTTTAGAAGAGCTGAAAGATTTTCTTCAGACCAACAGCCATTACAATAAA
Source organism: Fulmarus glacialis (assembly GCF_000690835.1). Lineage (NCBI taxonomy): Eukaryota > Metazoa > Chordata > Aves > Procellariiformes > Procellariidae > Fulmarus > Fulmarus glacialis. Next base: position 142,065 of record NW_009221244.1, on the reverse strand, counting down.
AAGCTGTTCAGAATACAATTTTTGCTTTGGCTAGCAGTTTTTTCTGACATTTTTACAAGGCTGTTTTATAGGTGTTTGATCTACCCAAAAAGCAGATTGAATACTGCCTCATCCTAAACTTCTCTTAAATACCATGTAATTTGATTTATGTATTGCCACAAATACTCAGTGCTTCCAACATGAGAATTTGGCATTGATGGTGTTTCCAGAATGTATGCTGGAAAGAATGAGTTATGTTGTCCTTTTCCGTGAGTTTCAAAAATTCATTACAGTTATAGGCCAAAATATTCAAAGTGACTAATAATTTTTGTTTTCTTGAAATTAATCTCCAAACGTAGTAACTATTTTTGAATGCCGCTGTTGTAATTTCCTCCATTTTGGAAACAATAAGTAATTACCTTCAGCTTTGATTCGGTTCTAGTTCCAAAATGCAGAGTCTTTTATTCTGTGGTTGTCAGTTGATAGAAACTTAATTGTGGAGACAAGTGGGACAGGAAATCCCCAAACACAATATGTATTATAACAGACATCTGAAAAAGAAGTTCCTTACACAAATCCTGTGTACAAATTCTAATGCTGGCAGTGTGATCCAATACGTGAAATTTTGCAGTGAATGTGGGTTCTTTAAAAATTAATTGCATGTTCCTATTCATCAGCAGGGAACTCCCAGAGCTTCCAGAACGTGAAGAGGGGGAGGGAGAAGAAAGTGAACTTCAAAATGCAGCTTTCAGTAATTGGAACCAGCCCAGAAAGTAAGTGCAGATCTAGTTGCACAGTATAAAATCTCATTTGAAATTCAAAAAAATTGAAACCTGTAATATATTTTAAGAGGAATAAGAAAACAACAGAATTGCTGCACTTATGCATATTGTGCATTGCAAGAGTAATTCACTGTTGATTTTTACTGCGTTTGGGCTAAATCCCTGCAATCTAGCAATTTCTTGATTGCTTTAGTAATTTATCTTTATAGGCCGACTCTCTGGGAGCCAGTAAGAAGAGATGAAGAGAAGGATTGAAAGTTTTGATTAGAATCCAAAATAAAGTGCACAACAGCAGGCACAATTACAGACTTTTCAAACAATTCAGTAGATAACTCCCACTGAAAGACAAAACTTTCCAAGAAGAAGTTATTTCTGAAAGTTTTTAAACCATTGTGCAAATCCAGGTGTCTTCAGTGTGCAGCATTGTCATAATCACAACAGATTTTCATTTATTTTGGTCCTTGTTTTGTCACAACAGGGTTGAACTCTGGAGAGAGCCTAGCAAGTCACTGGGGATCAGCATTGTTGGAGGACGAGGAATGGGGAGCCGCCTGAGTAGTGGAGAAGTGATGAGAGGGATCTTTATCAAGCACATCCTGGAAGACAGCCCAGCCGGCAAAAATGGAACGCTGAAAAGGGGAGATCGGATCGTGGAGGTACCAGCCGAGTGCCTGTTGCTTGCAATACCCCCAGCATCTCAGGAGCCACTGAGATAGATACGTGGTCCTGGTCCAGCAGCTGTGTAATTGCTCCAGCTGGCACCACTTGAGCCATACAGAGTGTGGTACCATCTGCTGATGTTTGTGTGCAGACAACTTTAAGTTGAATATACAACCTTAAAGCATAGGTGACTGACTGTGTGAGCAGGGGTCTACAAAGCCAGCAGTTCTACCTGTCTGTTTTAAAGCCAGCATGTGTGGGAAAAAGCTTAAATTTGGTGAAGCTAAAAGGTGTTACCTTTGCATATTGGATAGCAACAGAAATGGCCAGTGAGTAGCAAATCATGCAAATAAACGCCAAGCTTATTTCCCTCTTAAATCTTAATCAGATTGCATCATTCTTGTGCATCTTATGTAGGTTCCTGCTGACATGAATAAAGCTGGATTTGATGCAGAGAAAGTTAAGAGCATTGTGCCCATGCCTGAGGATAGGGTAGCCAGTGGTGTTCCAGGGAGGAATTTATTTAGATTTCTCTTCTGCTTAGCTAATCTTGTGCTCATGCAGCCAGTTCTGATTTCTTGCTTAAAGATACTGAAGAATGAACATACTGAAAGGAATGTGTCTTTCCTGTGATGATTATCAGTAAGTCAGGCATTACCCTGTCTCCAGTGTCAGGCCATTAGGAACTGCACTCCTCTTCACCCTGCTTGATGTGCTTAGCTGACTGTCCATCGGTAAGAACATAATAAGCAGGGTGATGGCAATGGTGATGCTTCCCCTGGTTCAAAGTGGGCTTGCTTTACATGGTGATACTTAAATTGCAGTTTACCATCTGCTACAAGATCCATATAAAGGATCTTGAATTAATACCTTAATACAGGTAGCACTTTCTACAGCAGGATGGAAGAGTTTCCAGTGTATAACAAATTGGGAGGTAGAATTTTGCTTGATGGCCACAAAGTTAAAAAACACTCATTATATCTGAATACCTGGATTTTTATGAATGCAGCGATTGTCTCTGACAATGATGCTTGCAGAAGTTGAAGTGGGTGAGTGAAATTAAGTAACTAATGTTGTGTTAATTTGAGTGTTTCTGAATGGGTTATTTCAGTTTCTCAAGTTGTGGCCTATCTAGGCTTTTCTCTCTACTTGTGCATCCAGTATTTCAGACATGGGGAGTCAGAGAGCCTTAGTGTTATTGTTCAGTTCCTCATAGGTTTAGAATTTACTCTCTCAGATTGTTTTCATTCTTTCTTTATTTACATTAGATGGTTAAGTTTAAAATAGAGTGAGACAATTAAAAAGGTAGGGGTAATCCTCGTTATATAACTTTGTGTGCAAGAATTGCCACTAACAAATAACCTTTCTGTGTTAGCTTCTAGCTTTTATTGTGGTCATTGTGAGAATGCTTTACTGATGCTAACCTCAACATAACATGGTTCTTACCTGGATCGCAAGGCAAACTGTTTTACACACCAATACATAGGAAGGCATGAAAAAAAGCAACCAGGCAAAAATTTGTCCTTAGCTATCCTCTGTAAATGCTTTCTTCAAGAAGAGAGAAAGCTTTTCAGCTCTGACCTAAAAATTTAACTTCTGCGGAAAGTGTCTAGTAGCTAAAATTAGCCTTATCTTGCTCCTAAAAAAAAAAAATTAAAAGAGAAAAAAAGTATGCTGTACTGACATAATACCCCATAATGAAAGGCCCTCCAGCATCTAACAAGTTTCAGTTTGTAAATCTCATAAAGTCCTGGGAGGTAGGTTATTCCGAGACAGGATTTACAGGAAGCAGTATTTGGCAAACGCTACCACTCTCTTCAGATTATCTTATCTCTTCTTATTATCATATCTCTTCTGTTACGTTGCCTGTGGGAAAACGCATGGAGCCTGAACCAAGAATGTTGAAAAAATAAAACCATGGAGAATATTTATTTGATGTTCTTTCAGTGCTCTTGGAAATCTCAGACCTGTGTTTGAGGGACCTCAGGCCAAGATAGTAGAAACCTTTCCACCAGTAATGGAGGTTTGGGCTTAGGTTTTAGTCAAAGTTCCCTAACCAAAACACAAAGCTGACTCATGATTCGTGTAGTTTCTTGCAATGTTAAGATGAGGCCTTCCAATTACAGGTGGATGGGATTGACCTCAGAGATGCCAGCCACGAACAAGCTGTGGAAGCCATACGGAAGGCAGGCAATCCTGTAGTCTTTATGGTTCAGAGCATTATAAGCAGACGAAGGGTAAGCATAAAGAATATGAAAAGAGATGTAATACATGATAGTAATAGATGAAACAAATGTTCAAGATGGTGGTGTTTGGGAATGGGATATTTAATCCTGAAAGTTCCATCTCAGCTATTTTAGGAACAAAGATTTGATTTAAGTATTATTTCCATTTAGAATGAAATCGATTTGGATTTGGAATTACCCTCCAGCACGCCGTCCTCAAACTATTTTGAAAAGCCTCAAGAAAGATAATTTGTTGGGGGGCAGAGTAGGAGTCTTAACTAAAACCAACTTTTAGAGATTGACAGCATGTCTGAGAAGCGCATGCAGAAATACAGCACTTGTTAAAAAATTCATTGGACATTAATGAAAAGACTTAGAAGTACATGGAAGTTTTCCGTCACTAAGCTGCATGGACATTGCAGACAAAAGCTACTGAGCTTTAATATAAGTTGCTTGCATCACTAGAAACTAAACTTCCTCATTGTAGAGTCTGTGTAAGCTGCATGTTTATTTACTAGTTGTCTCATAACTCTTGTTCCCCAGCCAGAGTCTCTTTATAGCCCTTCTTCAGCTTCTGCTCCCTGTGGGCAGAAAACTACTAACCCATTTTATCGTCAGTCATCTAAGGTAAAGTTGCATGAAAAGCCCTATTGAATGTTGGTTATTAATACTCAAGCTACTAAAGTAAGGCTTTTGCATTTGCTGTGATGTGAAATTGCCACTGCTGAATATTTAGGCCGGTTTGGGATAGGAATGATGCCATTGATTTATCACAACTTACTTTTATTTAGAGTGTGCTCCTTTGCTATTTTTAATTGTAGCTCTTTGTTCTCTTTATTTTCCAATTATTAAGCTTGGTTGGTTATTTCTTGACTGTTTATTAACAAACCCTTGTTTCTCTGTAAGCAGAAACATTGCAAATGCTCTTACTTACACATGCTTTGTGTTGTGATCTTTGTAAATGGCATTGTATTTATTGTCTTCATCTTTTGAAACTTGCATCTGTACTTTATAATAAGATCTTATAAGGGAATTTCCTGCCTTCATTCATGTGCAGTCACCCAGATAGTTAGCTGCCTGCACACAGTAGCTATATTTAATATGGTACCACTATGTATTTAGCAAGGCAGTTTCAAGTGACATGTTGCTAATGAGTAAGTTTCTTCCCCTTTGTTTTCTTCATTCAGGCTGTTGTAGTAGTTAGAGATCCTAAGGGTAATCTAGAATAGCCCAAATAATGCAAATGCGCTGTGAAAACCTAGTTGATAGTTTTGCTAGCAAGCAGTTACCCCTCAAATCTGTATTTCGTACTGATAACTGCTCTGGGTATTTCTGAGTAAGAATTAATCTATCACCATGGTTATGATCCCAGATAATTTGTGGGGTTACAGCATTATGCTATATGAAATGCTAGCTAGTTTCTGATACTTAGCATCCTGGACACATTAATAAAATGCTGAACACAAGTTAGTTGAAAAAAAGAAAAAAAAAAAGGTGGTAAAATAAATCCTGTTATTTTAGGTTTTATTTTGCAAAAGAACAGTAAAAGGATTTTGTTTTAGCATTTGCTTTTCTTGTCCTAGACTGTGCAAAAAAGCAGGCTTCATACACACTGTTTAAAACCTAACTGTTTAGGCAAACTCAAATGCTCCATATTTTATCATGGTAGTCAGTCCATGTTAATACAATGCATGGATTAGAATTTGAGCTAGCAGTAGTATTTTGGGTGCTATGCCATCATGACAAAATACAAAGGCAAGATTTTGAATTACTGTGACTGATCTTTTGTTTTCTGTTTTACTAGAATTTCACTGTTTATATACAAAATGTTTGTGATACTTATTTAAGTTGCGTAAAATTTAATCAAGATAGAATTTTATGCAGATGACAAATGTAATGGTTAAGTGTAATAGGATCATTACACTGGCAAATTACTTTTCCCAAACTTCTCTTTATAAAAGACAAAATCAAATGTGCATCACATGTGTAAACAGAAAGTCTTGTTGTACTGCAGGGAAACTGCCTGTTGACTTTGAGCGAGTTGCCAGTGAAGACACCTTGTTCATGCACAGCTCTTTTCTCATTGCTGAAGATACTGTAGAACCAAGACATATGTTGTCTTACCAAATTACATTACTTTTTGTTTTGCAAAATGATATTTGAGAATAAATGTGTAGGGATGTATTTTCTATTTTCAGGAGCATTTAAAAAAACAAAATGCTTTAAGAAAATTTTTAAACAGCAACATATATCTGGTTTAAATTACTGTGATATAAATCATCAGTTGATGCTGCAAACCTTTCACATTCCTTTCCACTTATTATGCTTCTTATTTTCCAGCAGTGTTAAACTTACAGCCCTAAGATATTTAGGCAGTTGCCAGATGGATACACCTAGTGTAGAAATTACTTTTAAGTATACATTGAACAGTATTTCCAACATACTGTGTGAAGTAAGAGGTGTCCCCTCTTTATTAAACAGCTTCTGATCTCAAAATAGAGTACAGTACAAAAACTGCATAAGGAATAGAAAACGGTGAAATTAAATCCTTTAATTTTGTCTAAATGTGAAAACTCTTTTTGTGTTAAATAATGATAAAGAAGTACCTTGTATTGTTTAAGGAGAAGACCAGACAATTTAGTTTAATTGAACTATAAATTCAGAAAATTATAGATGCATGCACACACAAAGTGATCTGTAAAAGTTATTATTAGATAGGAAGTCTGTTTAGAGATGCCTAATATTACTAAACCTTCTCTTTTGTGAAATGCACAGCGAGTGTGTTACCACAAGAGGTAAATCAAATTATGAGAATTAGTCTGTGGTTTTCAAAATAAAACTAAACCTACTGCATTATTACAAAGAATTGTGTTTATTCTAACCCAGAAGTCCACAATTTTATAATTAACTTATGTGTAAGAGTATCCCATATGCTGAGATGCTTGAACGAAATTGTACAAATAGCACAGCAAGTAAGTTTTCTGTTGTTCATGCTGCTGAATTGTGCACTTTATGCACTTTGTGGGCTAGAACAGGTATGAGGATCGATGCTTTTCCTCTACGCTCTGCTAAACTTAGCTGATAGAAACACAGGGAAAATACAGTTTTGCTTACCTTCACATGTCTGTAGCAAAGTGCAGGAAGCGGGCCTTGTTTGGTTAGCACAAACTGCTAAATAAATATGTTTTGTTTCATGAGTCACAAAGGGTTCATTTAAAAGTGTTTTTGCTTAGTTTCTATAATGTTTTCTTTTTAGAACCCTTCCCTGCCTTTCCCGCAGAACAGTCTTTTCTGTAGGCCAGCTGTCTTCAGCAGCACTAACCCGTTCGCTGATTCTTCTCAGTTCAGCACTAACAAGGTTGGATGATGACACACTGCGTGCTTTTGACTCACCAAACATTATATGTGTGCTTCTTCGCCATTAGTGTCTCTCTGCATTTGAATTCTTTCATACCAATTTGGGTAAAATACTGTGCTGATGAGAGTGGAAATTCTGTGTAGTGAATTAAAAGACAGACATGCATGCACGTAGGAAAGTTTTGAAGAAGTTAAAAAATGCCAGCTCCATTAATCATAACCACCAAATCTGATCTAATCAGAGCTACCAAAGGAGTAGGTTCTCAATTACAAAATCAGTCCCTGTGGTATATGTTAAAATATCCACCTGAATGTAACTCTCTCATCAGTGTGAGGTGTTTTGCTGCTATGTACTTCATTTTCTTTTTGTGTGGTTAGGACTTTGCAGCTTTGATACCTCTCTTTTCTTTTTGCATGAAGAAAAACATTGGCAGCTTATATTTTATGATGCTGAAAATATTTTCCCTCTGCTTCTTGAAAATTTTTTTAATGCACCATGAACAGGATGCTGACATCTTTGGAAATATGAAAAAAATTAGATTCTGTTTTTTGTGGTTAGTGCTTACTGCATGTTATTCACATTGGGAACAGAATTAACCTCTAACACAATAATAAATAAAGGCTTAATTCTTACGTGCATGCATTTCTGATTTAATAAAATAATTTCAAGCTGGTTATACATCTTGGGAGTGATTGTGCCTGTTGTTTATTTTCCCATGTTGTCAAATATATCGATTGTACAACGAACATTTATGATATGATATGTGGTGTATAATTGCATGTGTGTTTTTGAAATCTGTCTTTGTGTTTGTTACAGTTCTGAGGAAAGGGAGTAGAAGCGTAACAGAAATGATGGCTTTTATTTTCTACATTTTCAAAAGTATTTCTGAAAAAAAATTACATCTTTTTAGAGAAAACCTAATGTTTTTGCAGTTTCTGCATAATTCCTTTTTTAACATAGAGATAAGAATGGCCTCTTGTCACCTCTGTCCGCTTCTGCTGAACTAAGGTTCATGTACGGTAAGAAATTTTGCTGAATCAGGGTCCTTAATAACCCCATAAATACTTTTGTCCATTTATAAATGGAGTTAATAAAGTTGCTGTGGTTAGTAAAATGAATCTGTAATTGAAAGTGAGTTATTCATTAATAATGCTATGTATTGCCAAAGGTGCTGTAACATGTGGATTGCTGTTTTCTGTTACTGTAGGAGGTATCGAATCCAATTAGGGTTACCTTCCGTTGTTCCCCAACTAACCCTTTTGCTCCCACACCATTCAAGGTTTGTCTTGATTCCAGTGAGTGGGTCCTACCGTATGTGTGCTGTACATTTGTACATGGCCTGTGATACCCCCCAGAGTACTGCTTCTTCCTCCGTGTGTGCCTCCTTTGTTGAAAGTGATACTGCTCCAAACTTGCTGCCGTTATTAATGTTTGCTTGGCTGTGATCGGAGTGACCCTGGTAGCAAAATGGGTTCATGCACTGTCTGATGCTTTGCATTTTAAATGAAATACTGTGCTGTGGCACACTGAAAGTATTTCATGAGTTAAAGCATTTTAGGTTTTTTGTGTGTGGCCTGATTCAGGGAGCAAAAGTCTTATGTGTGTGTAAACTGCGGGGGCCAGCTTCTGCTGCTGGCGGTGCATGCGTGGCAGGCTGAGTTCTGGAGGCAGGACATGATCCTCTCTGCCCACATGGCATTGTTACACCCTTTTTACTCTTCTCACAAAGGAGCCTTGCTTTTTACTTTCGTTTCAGCGTTTCCTTAAACATCAGACATGTTCAGATTTATGTACGCGTGCACAGAGGTACAGAAAGAAGCATGCTTTTTGTCAATCAGATTATGGTGGCTGCAGTTCATAAGTGCTAATCAGGATATAGCCATACATTCACGCTTTATAGATATTCCAGAGGTCCTTGACGGCAATTTTTTGTTCTTTTTTTTGGTGATGTTTTCTTTAGTTTTGCAAAGATCTCGGACACTGTCATTTACCAAGAGTACCACTAAAGTGATATGTTAATTTTGGTTTTAAAACACAGAGGCTGCTGTAAGGTCTGCTGATCTGGTCTGCTCTCACACTGTGTTTCCTCATTTTTTCAGTATGTTATGTAGCTTTCTAGTTAAAACTCCAGGAAGCACTCTGAAAAATTAGTGTTTCTATTTACTCTCCCCTTCACCCTCCTTGAGGTAGAGGTCTGTCACCAGCTTTTCTCCATGGTGGACTCATGAATTTTTGATTATGAAAAATCACTTTGAATGTTACTAAGTAGTATTTCCACCCTACTCTGATTCTGATGGGTAACAATGTCTTTGCTAGAATTTTGGTGCTTCAGTTGAGGTTTATGTCTGTAAGTATGTTTTAGAGTATAATTTGCATAAACTGTAAATAATTCCTATATGAAGTTTAGTGATGCATGGTATCATCTCAGCAGGATGGTGTTGTCTTAAATTTGAATCACAGATCGATGTGACTGATATAATGATACAAAAAATCATACGGCTTTTATATGGCATTTTTTATATAAATGATTGGCTTGGGTGCCATATTAAAATTTCCCACACTTTGACATTAAATGACTTCTTAGTTAAGCTCCTATAACAAGTTCCTGAATGAAAGGAAAATCTTTTTCAGGCAGAAGCAGAGTGAGGGAACTGAAATAGGGCATTTGCATTTTCTTTAAATGTTTGGAGTATATAGAGAATGAAGGTAACTCATTTTCCCTGAGAGATGGGACCTTCCTTAAATCTCTTAGTATGACTAAATGGGTAACTTCCTAGTTTTTTCAACACCTTCAATTTAAAGTGGATTTAAGTCTTCCAAGGTGTATGTTGTTACCCGTTTCACTGTTGCCTCTAATGAAGAAATTGTCTCTGTTTTTGGCACCCAGAGACACCATCTGAGATACTGTGTTCAAACTTTTGTGAATGGAGGTAATGAAAGCTAAAATGATGTGAACAGGGCTATGAAGCTAGGGCAACATCTGAAAATCCTAGTATTGGAAAAATACTTGGTTTTCATCTGAAGTTTTTGTTGTTTACATCAACAGCTGATCTGCCGAGTAGCAAAGTCTGTTGGGCATGCATAAGCTTCAGAATGATGATACTGAGACACCAGTTTCTTGCCTACATGTTTACTCTGAGCAAGCCAAAACGATACAAATTACAAACACTTACCCAAATCCCTGATGAGAGTACATATTCCTCAGGGAAACTCACTTGACTGGAGGCTTGCCAGATTTTGGATTTGAGCGTTTAACCTTTATATTGCAGTAGTCATGTGTTTACTTTTAACTTTTTGTGAATATGAAAAGACCACATACATCAAGACCAAAAAGTATTTTTCTCCTTTGTGGTTTAATCTGTATCCTCCTTTATTTGATCTCCCCTGTGCAGCTTATAGGAAACCAGTAAATAACACTGAAAAAGTCCAGTTACTGTGGATTTCTTCTGTTACTGTCTGTTTAATTTTGTTTTTAAATCATCCTTTCAGTTAATACGCCAGTTACCTTTTTTTTTCTGGAGGCATTTTTGAAAGCACCAAGTTCTTTGTTTCCTTTCCCTTTCCTCCTATTTGGCTTCCAAAGCATATCATAGGAAGAAATTATATGCAGTGGCTTTTAAAAAAAAAAAGAAGTAGAAGTCTTTTACAAATATGGCATTAAAAAAAAAATCACTTGAGTCTTTGTAAGAGACTTTTTCTGAAATGTAAAGTGGCACATAAAACTTTGCTGAATTGGGCCTTTATTGTGAGTTCTGTTTGCTTCCGAATACATTTTGGAGTGATGTTATGTCTTACTTTGCCTGGTGTTTGTTTCTATCTTTGATCTCTTGCAGCCTTTCTGTGCCGTGTTATTCATTTAGAATTCCAGCTGCTTGGTATTTAAACTTCAAAGCCATAGTCACTGCCATTTCGACATACTAGTTTGCCCTAAACAGAGTCTGCATCTGCTTAGCCACTGCGTTTTTCTTATTCTCCACAGGTATTTGGTCAGTCCGATTTAGAGGCAGAAAAGACTTCGCTTTGTAACTTGCCCCTGCCCCCTCCTTCAGCATTTTCAGGAATGAGCTGTGATGTTGCACAGTCGTCTTCTAGCAGAGTCCCCGAGGATGTGGAGAAGGAGGATGAGTTCGGTTACAGCTGGAGTAAGTTTATCCTTTGTGATAATGTTTGAAATATTCAGTGTTGAAATAGTACTGTAGCAGAAGATATGGGGGGTCCAGTTTGAACTACTTCGTTCTCGTGTGCTTCGTGGTTTAGTGTTGCTATCAGCTTTCAGTTGTGGTTGGTCAGATGCACATGGTGAAATATAAAACTAATTTGTTCTTCTTCATTGTACTCCAATCTCTGTTTTCCTCCGTGGTCCAGATTCACTGTTTCACATGTAGGACTATTTGAAGAGTTTCAGTGTAGTCTAGGTAACTGATGGCAGTGATTGATGTGAAAGCTTCTGTTACCTGAAGGTGTAACTGGAGGGAAGATTATTGCTTTTATGTGTGAAAAGTGTTTTTTTAAGAGAAGTTTTAATGTTTTCCAAAGTTAGAAGGAAAACAAGGAATTAGAAATATTATATAAATCACCTAAGGCTTAGCTTAAAAGAAAGTGTGGTGTACACTTAAAATTTTCTCATCCAGTTTGGGATTCTTCTGTTAGATACTGCCCACTGGACATGGATCTTGACTCTCTAGGTCACTTGTGAAACTTTCTAATGTAAATCCAACCTCTGCTGCCCACACTTTTACATTTAGAAAAGATCATGCAGCGCTATGGAAATCTACCGGGGGAGCTACACATGATTGAGCTGGAAAAAGGAAGGACAGGTCTGGGACTTAGTCTTGCTGGTAATAAAGACCGATCCAGGATGAGTGTCTTTATAGTGGGAATTGATCCAAATGGAGCTGCTGGCAAAGATGGCAGGTTACAGATTGCGGATGAATTACTAGAGGTGAGTTTTTGCAATTTATAGTGAAACCCAAACATGCTGACTTAAAATGCACTAAAATATTAGATTCTTGCTGCAATATAGATGTTCTTCAGTCGACTTTGAAATCCCCAGGTTACCCAAGTTGACATCACTATGCTACGAGATTTTCATCCTGCCAGATGATTGCCCCTGGAATTTTTTTCCCTGGTTATAGTAGTACTAAGTAAAGGTGTATGTGTGTATTTAAAATGGATAAAAATGGGGGATGACAGCAGTTTCTGGGTTATGGAGATGTATGGAAGGACAGTGCATTGCAGACCATGGAAAATACTGAAGTCCTTTAGTCCATCCATGTGTGGAGTGCTCCAGACTTTCTAATCACTTCTCTGTCTACTGGAAGTGTGATAATACGAGACTATTTTTATGTTGTGTAACATATAAAATGTAAATTAAATTTGGGAAACGGGAACAGATACATTTGTATTACAGACTTTTATCTCATGGCACATTCAGGCCGTTCTCTAGTGGCTTTGTGGAGGGACCCAACCGCTGAATGTGCAGCTAATATTCCCAATATGTATATTAGCACAAGCTATATTTTTATATTACCACAGTTCAGTTGATGATACTTGCAGATGTATTCTCTGCTATAGTTTTTCCCGTTCTTTCTGATAGCGGTAGGTAACATTAACCTCACAGAAATGCTTTGTGTAACTTTAGAACTGTATGTGGGAGTGTATGAGGATACACTGGGGAGATGGTACAGGCAGGGAGTGGTGAGACTGAACAAAGCTTGAGGGAGACACTGAGAAAGTAAGTGATGTAGGCTGGCCGTTGCAGGCTACGAGAGAAGCTAAGGAATTTGTGGCACTGTGGACCTAGTCTCATGGAGGGACCTGTTAGTTGCAAAGTGCAATGTTACCTGCTAGGCGGTTCTCTTGCATCACTTAAAATGTCTGGTTTTAAAACCTTGATGTTGCAGATGCTGAGTATCCTCAGAACACACTGAAACTCATCTGGCTGAGTCTGCTCTCATGTGATTCCTTGCTTACTGTCCACGCTGTAAACCTGCAAACTGATGCTAAGAGATTGTCTCAACCTCTTCTGAGAGGAGACATCTGAGCTTGCCTCCTTATCTTCCCAAGTAGCTGTCCATCAGCTGTGGCGGGCCATGACCCCTTGCCCAGCTGATAGCCTGACCATGGTTCTTCACAAGCCCATGGCAGACACTGGAAGCAGTGCTGCATCTGGATTGTCACCTCCGGCTCAGTATCCCTGTGACAATGCCTGGTGGACACAGCCTGCATGGGAGCCGAAGGGTTGCTGTTATGCTCAACCCTCAGTTCAGTGTCTTGTGTTTGTTGCTCACTGTTCACTGTTTCTCTGCTTCTGTTAGTACTACCTCGGTGTGCGTTGCATTATTTTCCCTTTGTGTAGGTCCAAGCTGTCCTTTTCCAATCATTTCGCCTTTCTTAGAGTGGACTTCTGCACTGCAGTTTTCCATTTCCAAGAACAAATGCAACTAATAAAACGTGAGCGAATAATGGCCTTATTCTGCAAATTCACGCTGATACCTCCAATCATATTGAAATCATAGGAGCTTCAAGGGGTTTCAGTGAGTCTACTCTGCCAAATGAAGATAATGATTGTCAGGTCAAATCTTCAGATTGTAAATGCACCAGTGTTCAGACTCCTGTGTATAAAGTGCCTGGCTCAGAGCAGAGATTCGATAAATAATAGCAATCTCGTTGCTGGATATAAGCGATTCATTTATTTGTTATGGTTAGAATTTACCATGGCCCTTTATTGAGGTGATCAATGGCAAGAGGAAATAGATGATGTGCCAAGTCAATCCAGTATAACTCAGAGAATGACATTTTTAGCACTGTGACGGTGTTAGTCTGAAGTCAAGCTATAAGGAATTTTTTACTGGAAGAAGGGAGTAAAAGCAGGACACAACATACTCTGTTATTTTAATACAATTTCTGCTTTAGCCCGTGATGTGGGGTAATGGATTTTTCTTAAAAATTAGTTTAAGTATAAAGGAATTAAATATTTTGAGAAATAATCGCTACCTTCCTTTGTATAGATAAATGGGCAAATACTCTACGGAAGGACTCATCAGAATGCTTCCTCAATAATCAAATGTGCACCATCTAAAGTGAAAATAATCTTTATCAGGTAAGTTCTGGTTAAAGATTTGGCTAAAAAGGTTTATTTTTAATATGCTCGAGTTTTGCACAGAGTGTTTCTGTTTTATTTTTAATTTTGGTGAGATAGATGTGCTTTTGAACCCAGTTCTTAGTAGTCATTAAATATGTCTTGAGTTTTCTGGTTTGATACTTGCATTGTGAATGCCAGAAATAAAGGAAAAGAAAGGGCTAGACTTAAACTTGTTTTAAGAAATACGGTGCTGTATTACTGCATTCTTACTACATTCTTTAACGGAATCTGTTATAGAAATAAGGATGCAGTAAATCAGATGGCTGTTTGCCCTTCAAAGTCAGTAGAGGCTTCACAGGGTACTTCAGGGACACTTCAGCATCAAGAGGTAAAGTAAATTTTTGTTTTTCTCATTTGACTGAGATACTAACATTGTTCTGGATAGAAGATTGCCCTGTCTGCTTAGCAAATAATACAAAAGAAAAAGAAATCCAAGGGAAAAACAAACGAGATTTTAATAAAGCTGCTAAATTTAGTACAGCTGTGCTCAGTTCTGGTTTACTTTATGTTCATCTAAACTATGAAGTAGATCTAACATTCCCATGAATAGGGTTATAGCAGTTTAAATGAATCCAGAAAGTGATCAGACCCGCTTTAAATGTTTTTGCGCTACTTTATTTTGATGCAAAATGTTAAATATAGTTGCTCATAGTTATGTTTTCATTTTCTATTAGATTGATATCAGTGCTGCAAACTCCAGTGCTTGTTCTGACTTCAGTTCATGTAAAAACATTCAGTATGTGGAACTCCCTAAGGTATGTGCTGAAAACTAAGTTTACAGCAGCCACGTTTGTATTCATTAGCTTGCTTTTTTGTAATGGAGTCCCTTTTATGACAAACAAACTTTGTCCCTTACTTACTGGAAGTCAGAATAGAGATTTCTAGAGGTCTTCTCTTCCTATTTGTGGATGGACCTCAAAGTTTTCCTGACATAATGACTACCTTTGGCAACCTCATGAGTCTCTTTACGTTCACATAAATTTGCCAATTACACTGTGTCTCTGGGAGAAGTCACCTGTTGTCCTATTTCCAAAACTTCTGGTAACCAGCTGCTGGTGGTGCCTCAGGTAAAATCATTGCCTTAGTTGTTTGAAGTAAATGAATTAGCGGATTATAAGCACCAAATCCCCCAAACAACAGGCATATTTAGTGGAAACTGTGCAGCTGGGAGAAAATGGCCAGGTGTTTTGTAACTATGAAGCTGCCAAAGGAGGGTGGAAAAATTGCTGCTCCTGCTTAGGGACGTGGAGAAGACAGATGCATTCAGTGGATATAAGCATAGAGACTTGCGAACTGTTGGTAAGTTTTTCTCCTTGGAAGGCATCTAGCCTTCCATTATTAACCAGGAGAATATCTTACAGGTGATGGTACCTGGATGATTTAATTCTAAGTGAAAGCATTAATTAGTTTCACAGGAAGAGCATACATTTTTCCATCCTCTGTATTTTCCACTCCTGTGTGTATTTTTTCTGTGATGTCAAATAACGAATTTAAGCTATATCATGAAGTTTTATTTACCTCAGTTCGTAGTTTCCAAATATTTTGTGTTTCTTACTCCTATTTATGAGTTTAACAACTGAATCACAATTGGTCTTGTAAGTTTCAAAGGAATGGTTTTGAATTTAGAAGTGTTTCAGATTTATCTTGGTAGCCAATATACTGTTTGTAGGTTGGCAAAATCTGTTTCAGAAATAGATTAGTTTAAAATCAAAAATAATGATGCATTATGAAAACCCAAACTTTTGTTATGTCTTCAGGCTTCACTAGTCCTTAGTGAATGTGTTCTAACGTTTTGATAAAAACAGTACCTAACCATTTGCATTTTTCTGTTTGCCCCAGGATCAAGGAGGGTTGGGAATTGCCATTAGTGAAGAAGACACAGTTAATGGAGTAGTTATTAAGAGCTTAACAGATCATGGTGCAGCAGCAAAGGTGTGAAAACATTTAAAATCCAAATAGGGAATGAAAAATGGTTTTTGGAGTAGCATTCAGAGCTCATATTTTTTATTCTATGTTGTTTCCAGGATGGACGAATCAAAGTCGGAGATCAGATCCTGGCAGTGGATGATGAAATTGTTGTGGGATATCCAGTAGAAAAGGTGTTTCTGAAGTGTCAGGAATGTTGCAGAAATTGCACCAATTAATGTAGGAAGTGATAGTGTCTTAAACAAACCAGTGAGGTTTTTGTGACTATACTCTGACTTCATTTTCAAAGCTGGCTAAAGAACCAAAGATCTGCAGGCATTGCCTGGATAAGAAAACTACTGCAGAATAAGCTAAAGCCTGAATTTAAAGCTTAGCTGCTATTTTTTATTAATGCAGTATGTGAATCTTTATCTCTGTGCTACAGATGTGATTTTTTTTTTTCTGCCTGTGGTTCAGATCTGATGACTGAGAGGCACTTAGTTGTGGGATAAAAGCCATCAACTATCGCTCAATAATGGCTCTTCATAGCTACTCCACTTGAAAAGTATTAGAACCGGTAAAATTAATTTGTGTAAATTTATGTGCGTTAGTTGCATCAATGGTAAATCAGGTCATGAACTGTGCTTATACATGGGGAGTCTGTAATAACGGCCTTATTATATTCCAAGCCTGGTATTTCAACCTTTCGGAGAAAACTATCTCCATTCCTAAATAGCAAGATTTATTTCTAACTTCTAGCTCAGCAAACTCAATTTGCGTTCTGTAATGAATCAAGGAGGGCTTTTTTCTAGCACCTGCCTTACTACCAAGAAAAGTGATTCTTTAGGCATGAGAAGATCACTTTCTGTTTGTTAAAGGGCAATTAGGAGAGCATCCATCTTACTCTTTGATGCGCTGCTATTTCTGAAGCAGTAAATGAGTAAGAGAGTGAAGGGAAGATTCTGCCGGGAAGTAGGTAGGTTTGGAAGAAGAGACAGAGAGATTGAGTAAGTAATTTCTGAAAATACTTCTGATTTTACTGAAATGGAAAGTCTTGGGAGGATTTGGTGTCTTTTCTGCAAGATGGCAATTAATTTTGAAGGTTTTTCAGTATCCCCTTAAACTAGATTTTGCATTACACCCTGGTGTCCTCCTCTCCTCCCATAGTTTAGATAATATTTTCAGGTTTTCCTTCCAGCTGTGCATCTGATTAAGGAGCAAGGATGGCAGTAGCACATTTATCTAAATCAATAGATGTTTTGGCATTGACTTATGTGGGATCAGAATTGGGCTCACCCAAACATTAAAAGACAATACTAGTTCTCCGATTTTTGTAATAATTGCTATAAACATAGTATTTTGTCCAGAGAAGCCATCAAAAGACTGCCATATTCTTGTGTGGTATAGTTTGGCGAAGTTTCATGGAAGCTACTTGATTAACATCAGCCAGGTCTGGCCCACAGTTAACTCCGTTGTTGTTTCTTGTAAAAAACATCAATATTTGTCCTTGTTCATTACCAAGAAAACCTGCAGGTTTGTATCTTGTAGCTTCAGTTTGCAGAACAGTTCTTCTGCTTTGTTTTTGTTCTACAACTGAACAGTCCAGTTACACTGTTCACCAGCTTTTCTCTTTATCATTCAGTTTATTAGTCTCCTGAAGACATCCAAAACTATGGTGAGGCTTACAATCAACTCAGCAGAGATGGATAACCTGACTGCAGCACCAGTCCCTTCCAGCACTGCCCCAGCAGAGAGGAGGAGTACGCAGCCGCCAGCAACTGTCCCCTCTTCCAGCTCACCAGAACCAGAAGCAGTCAAAAGTAAGATTCTCCTTGTGTGTCTATTTTCACTGAGGTTGTGACGTAAAAATGAAGACCCAGCTTATAAGCAAGCTTTCTCTTTCTGTATGCACTCAGCTGTCTGAGTTGCACTTTCTAGTACTTATGGGTTACAGATCCATCTAAATAAAGCAGTGAGGCTCCACACTGAAGACCCTTGCCTTCCCACTGGCCTGTTGTAGAGGTGGGAGGATGGAGGGATTTCCTCCTCCCTCCCAAATGCTGTGCAGCCGATGCCTCTGTCATGGTTGTCTAGAACTAAGTGGAAGGCATTCCTTTAAATGAGGGAGAAAAGTCACGTCATCTTTCCTAAAACAGGGGAGTGGTTGAGACTGTCTTGCCATTTATGACTAGCCACGTTTGACTCTTCCCCTTTAGAGTGGAGAGTTGAAATGCGACTGGTTGATGATGGTTATTTTTTAAGCAACACACTACTAAGAAGGTAATAACTTAATTGAGTAATGCGCACATCACAGTTAATTTATATGTACATCACTGCAAGTATTACTGAGTCATGTTTCTATTGCTTATTACTAGCAGTAGGATTGATATACAATTATACTACTATAAAGAAATGTTAAGAAACACAGGAGACCTACTAGGTAATAAGTCTGTTGTCTTCCCTTCTGCATATAGTTTTAGGGTAAAATCTATGACTTTGTCCAAGTCTATCCCTTCCATCTCCACCCTGCCACACCAAGTCTTAGGGATAAAGACCTGATGGAGATTTCAGCAGTGCTCCCTCCAGCATCCTGGGGTTCTGTGATTGTAACTTGGCTTCACTAGATTTACAGGCATCCGCGACCCAGCTGGAAGATACTCCTCGTCTTGGTTCTCCACCTGATATTATAATTTATTCCCCAGCTTTCTTTTAGCAAACCCACCTTTTTGCCGGCCCTGCACCTTGTTTTCTCTGCACAGCAGAACCGACTAAAATACAGAAGCAAAATCCATTTGTGACATACCAGAGATACTGAATTTACAGATAAATTGCTGCGTAAGGATGCCATATATGTTTACGCTATGAGAATATATATTTACACCGCAAAACTTACTGCTTCCAGAAGCTGTGTCGGTGGCCAGTTAGAAGTTGGACTGGTGTAAAAAAGTTCTTTTTGAGAGCCACTAAATATTATGATGTGTATAAAACCTTTGACTTGACCATGGATTGCTGGACTTGTGAAATACCACTGTATTTGATTCATACTTACCATTGTTTCTCATGGTACAGATCTGAGTCTGAGATGGAATATTTAGTTAGATGAACCTTGACTTGACCCATTGCAAAAGTGCAGGGCTGACATCCTTGAATCCATGTATTTAATACATACTATGCACTTCATTTATCTCTGATCTACATTGCATAGTTGCTGGTACAGATGTTTAAGTTCAATTCTATCCTAAATAGCATCTGTTGTATACAATAGCTTCTTTGGCTATCCAGACTGTAAGAGTGAACTTGGTAGTACAAATACAGCACAATGTGTGTGATATTTTGTCAGTAAACTCAAAACTGTGATCCGGGTACTTGATGGTGTAAAAACAGGACAACTGCGATGAAAACTACAGGATAGTGAAAGAGAGAGTTGGCAGCATCATTCTCTGTAGGTCAGCTGTTCATCTGTTGCTGTAGAGCTGTCAGTGAACTCTGAAAATGCTGTTTTAAGTCACTTTTCTAATACTGAGCCCTTTTAACTGTAACCAGGACGTTTAATTGTTGTTTTAGATACAAGCAGGTCTTCAACTCCAGCCACGTTAGCCTCTGACCCAGCTACTTGTCCCATCATTCCTGGATGTGAAACAACCATTGATATCTCCAAAGGGCGGACTGGTCTTGGTCTGAGCATTGTTGGAGGAGCAGACACTTTGCTGGTTGGTTGGAAAAATATGTGTGTCACTCAAGTGAAATAACAATAATGAAATTAAAATGTCTGATAGAAGAGATTTTTTCTTTATGTGTTCCTGTAGCATTTATAGAAAGATACCAAAGGTACCAGTACGGGGCAGGGGGGGAAAGGAAAAAAAAAAAAAAGAAAAAAGCACTTTTAAAATTGAAAGTACAAATGAACTTCTTAAGTATTTGGTAATTTGTTCATCATACATCTGACTGTTTTGTTTATCACTGGTTAATTATAGTATGAATTTTCAGTTGCTCTTGGTTCAAAGTAGGGGCATGTTCTTTCAACATGCAATTTATTTTTGTTTTATTTATCCACAGGGAGCTATCATTATCCATGAAGTATATGAAGAAGGAGCAGCATCTAAAGATGGGAGACTGTGGGCTGGGGATCAGATATTAGAGGTGTGGTGGTTTCTTTGGTCACTTTTATTGTTATTTGCTAGCTAGGCATCTTCTATTTGTCTGCTGGAAAGTCCTGCACAGTTTATCATTGTATGCTTTCATGGCAGGTGAACGGGATTGACCTTAGGAATGCCACACATGATGAAGCGATAAATGTCCTCCGACAGACTCCCCAAAAAGTTCGTCTCACTGTGTACAGAGATGAGGCCCAGTACAAGGAGGAAGACATGTATGATGTACTCAATATAGAGCTCCAAAAGAAGCCTGGCAAAGGCCTCGGGCTGAGTATTGTTGGGAAAAGGTGTGAATGTACCTGGAGAGTCAATGTCTGGGACTTGCTGGGCATGCTCATGTTTCTGTTAGGGTCTAGTGCTCAGATCCCGTGGGCTTGAAGGCCGTACATGTCATTTTTGTGCCTAAGCTAATTGGCCATTCCTAGAGGAACTAGCCCAGCAGAAAAATGAGACAATGTTCATTGTGTTCCCAACAGCAAGCCATGAAAATGGCCCTCAAACAATACTGTAATGCAAAATTCATGTGTGTATTTGCAGAAATGATACAGGGGTGTTTGTGTCAGACATCGTCAAAGGAGGAATAGCAGATACAGATGGGAGATTGATGCAAGGAGACCAGATATTGACAGTGAATGGAGAAGATGTTCGAAATGCTAACCAGGAGGCTGTTGCAGCTTTGCTAAAGGTATTGGGAAAAGAGAAGGTGGATAAAAGTGAAGAATTGAGATCCAGACTTTTTGAAAGCTTTAGTTTTATTCAAACTGAGTTCAGGCTGTTACTGAGATGTCAGTGAGAATGAGCTGTGGATCCAAATTTAAGCTTCCTGAAGTCTAGAGCATTCAGATTTTGATACTTTGCCTGATGAAAATGGGACTAGTGGTGGTGCAGGGTGCCTTAGGTTTATAGGGCAATAGAAGACCTTTACCTAGAACAACCTAAAACTTAATGCTGTATTTTCTCCAATGAACTGGTAACTTGTTAACTATCTCACATTTTTAGAAAGGTATGCAGAACTGACATTAAATGGTGGAGAATTCATCGGAGTAGTTGTGCCAAAAAGTGATTAGAACATTAATCTTTTTTTTTTTTCCCTGTGTATGTCTAGTGTCACCTTACATCCATTTAATACTATAATGCATTTTCCCATGACCAAAGCATCTAGTATAAGAATTTGCTTTCTCACAAAGATAACTGAAGTAAACTTCTATCTGCAGCTCTTGGAACCAGAATTTCTGTTCTCTATAAATTTTTTGCTTCTGATGTCTTTCCCCTATTTCCGAATCAGAATGAAGTCAGATATACAACATTTCTTGTGGTCTGACAGGAATTCCAGCTGGTCAGCCAGCTTGTCTCTTTTACATCCAGGGTTTTGAGACATTCATGCTGCATGGTAAGAATTCCATGGAGTCAGCATTTTCCAGTGGAAAATTGTTCCACTGGAAATACAGCCACTACTCATAGCTGACTCTTGGATACATAGACACACGATCATGCTTCTTTGCACTCACATTCAAAGGTATATTTTTCCAGGTCTTGAACAGTTCCTTGAACTTTGTTTTTTTTTTCTTTTGGGAGCGGGGCAGGCATTAGAAAGGGAAGGTGGGATACTTTTTCTGTATTTTCAGCATGTGCCCGTAAGTGAGAATGCCAGAACTGGGTCTGTGTTCTGGCAGTGAACTCGTTAATATGCTCTTCTGGGGAATAGTACTTTTCCATTCTTACCTGATACTTTATTTTATCTAAGGATAGTGCATTTCTTCTTCATGTGCTGCACTTTACATATCCTCTAAATGCAAATGCTATTTTATGTGGAAAATTTCTTTCACTTTCGCAAACATTTTGGAGTATCTAGCTGAAGATTCTTAGTTCCCACTTATCATTCATATATTCATGTTTTAAATACTTCATCCCACTCAGTGGTACTTGTAATTAATTGTCTAGCCCTGAGAAATGAGGCTTTTAAAATATCTCATATTATTGTTAATGATCTGTTTTGTTCACGCAGTATGAATGGAGTAAAGCATGATCACTGACAAGTAGGCAGTCACCATTTTTAGTTCAGGTGTCAGTAAGGTGAGAGTAAGGTCTAGGAGTGAATTGTCTTGAATTGCCTGAAACGTATTTTGCTAGAAAATTATTTATAATCTTTGGAAAATCCCAATGTATTTTAAGTAGCATGAGACCACTGGAACGTATTGTCAGGCTGAGAATTCTGCATGTTCTTGCAGTGTTTCTTTTTAAGTATCCCTAAAACATGTGAAAAGCTGGTAATTTTTTCCCCTCATTCGATCTACAGATTTATCAAATGGGAGATTTCAGGAAGAGACAGCTGTAATAAAACTAAATGTGAATTGATTTATTCACAAGTTCAGTTGGAAAGTATTACCTCCCACTTTCACACATTATAACTTTTAAATCTCATTTGTGGGCTTGCATTTTATGTGAGGATGTGGTAATTTTAGGTACATAGATTACTTCCTCAATTTTCCATTATGGATAAGACTTGTCCGTATGGTTTAATATGAGTCAATTCATGCAAGCAGGAAAGAATGGTTTTGCCTGAGCCCTGATCAAGTCTGTCCCAGGACACAGATAAGTCAACATTATTTAAAAAATAAAAAGCAATTTAGTAATAAATCTCTTTTAATGTCACCCCTAAGAGAATAGCAACAAGATATGAGATATGGAAACCCTATTTGAATGGGTATGTCCTGTTGTTGGTTTTTACATATTGGTCTATTTCTTACTGTAAATCTGACAAATACATGAACCTCTCTTAGGGTAATATAGCTAAAACACGATAAATAAAGGGAACTTATGTAGTATTAAGTTCTTTGGATACAGGAGTTCATACTAACAACTTCCCAGTGGAAGAAAGAAGAAAAGGCAAAATGGCAACAGAACTTTGAAATTTCTGTATTTGAATACGTTGCAGATAGGTGGTCTTCTTTTGACACTTCTTGTGTTATTTCGGAAGTCCAGTTTTCTGAATGTTTGTGATAATAGTTTGTGATAATAACTTATCTATGTGTTTCCAAAATTAGCCTAATGTCTTGTTTTCTAAATATTTGATTGCAGGGTGAATTTTCTTCTGAGACATGCATTTTATGCAGACGTGTAAATACTTAATAGTGTAATTAAAAGCTTAAAGAGTAGTGGAAGGATTTTCCAATGTGCGAACAGTCCATATCACCCAGCTTCCTGTTGGGCAGTCAGATGCAGAAAGGTCACTTAAACTACAGATAGATATTTGGAAAACTGCCCAAAATTTCTTTTTGTTGGTTATGTTGGTATGGATCCAAAGCAACAGATAATTTCAAGAGCAGGAGAGAGATGACAAACTACTAGTTTAAATCCCATGTTCTCGGCCATATCAATAGGAATAATGATTAATACTTTGAGATGTTATACTGTTCTTAGTGCCTATTGTACAAATAGTCAATTTCACTATTCCTTGAAAAATGCCATCTTGAAAATATATGTTGACATTACAGTTGAGAAGCCAAACCTACTCCCTGTTAAGTGAAGGGTAACAGAATTAGTCTTCTTGTGTAATTTTCACATCTGTATTGTAATACTGGTTAATCCAAAAAGTACCCTGCTCAGTATTGAGTATCATGGTGTACTTGGTTTGTGTGGCTCTGATCCTGCATGAGCTCTGTCTGCTCAGTGCTCATTGTGGGGTTGTTAGCCTGTTATTTTCCCCTCTGTCCATATTTTTTTCTTCTTCTGCCATTTAATAAGTGACTTAAATATTGTCATAGGCTTTAATGTTGTATACAGAAGAGATGTGTTATAAATGACTGGTTCTTTAGTGTTCATTAGGTACGGTAAGACTAGAGGTTGGAAGAATAAAAACTGGTCCATTCCACTCCGAGAGGAGAACGTCCCAGAGCAGTCAGGTGTGTAACTGTAAAACTGTTTAGTTTGGAAGAAATAAATTGTGGTTAAATAATGAAAGAAAATAAAAAGAATCGGTTTTATGACGACAATGATTTTCCACATACCTGATCCAAGATGAAGAAAAGTAGGAGGTTTTACGTACTTCGCAGCTTTTCGGTAACCTTTTTATATGTTCACTTTAGCATACTGTATCTGTAAAGACATGGTCCAGCCAAAAATGTTTTCCAGAAATGGCTTTGCTATGTGGACTAGTCTGATTTTTATGGCTCCCGCCTGGGAAGCAGAGCGAGCTTTGATTCTCATCGATACCAGAAGCTGGAGTGGACTTCAAACCTCTTTGTTACTTCAGGAGTGCTTGGCATGCAATGGAGTATTGTTTCAGTAAACTTAGTGAATTTCTCCACTCCTTGCATATTCTTATCATAATCTTGGTCATCAGAAGCAGGAAACCTGCACCCTTTCCATCAGGCTTCTTTCAAGTTTATTTATTTTATTGTTGGTCTAATGGTAGAGTGTTACAAACTCACATCAGTTTCTGCATTTGAATGCTGTGGTAGCAGCTCACATCGTGATTCTCTCCAGTAGGAGCTATATTTCTGAAAGTTCACAAGTTACCTTAGAACTTTCTCTGGTTATAAACTGGGTATGCAGATCATAATGTACTGAAGATAAATAATTTTAAGACAAACCATAATTAAAGAGTTTAAAGTGAGCAGGTTAAGACTGGATAATACTAAAATGTTAGGCTCTCTTCAAAACGGGTAATGCCAAACAAGATGAAAACATGCAGGCTCTGGATGGTCTTAATCTGAGTTAACTAAGAAGCAGCTCACAATGTTGAATGTTTTGAAGAGTGTAACATTCAGCAAACTAGTCTCACTGGGAGCCATGTTGTTCCTTTACATTGCCCTGCGGGTATAGTGAAAATCTTTCTGGAAATTGTGCAGGTGAAGCCTGTGAGTGAAGAGCCTAATCTTAGTTTTAGCTGATGGAGTGGGTAAGCATCAGTACACATGAGGATGTATAAAGATCTGTCTTTTGTATTCTGTCCCTGCCTTGATAATCGTGGCTAACTTTTGTACCAGAAGATCTCTGTGAGATGACAGAAGGTGCAAATATAAGGACAGTCTGGCCCTCAGAAACAGTGCTTCACAGCGTTGCATGGGTTTGTAGGCATGCAACCTCTGTTGGTTTAATGATGCTTCAAACAAGGAGCCCTCTAGAGTGACTAAGAAATATATGGAGGTTCACTGTGTCAACTTTAACCAGGCACAGAAAAAGTAAAATACAGCAAAATCCACTGAATACAGTGGGTTACAGTTTTACTTCTATCAACTGGGTGTCTGAAGCTGATCTCTAATCCCAATCTAACTCTGTATTTAGGTCAGTGAAGGAAGTGGCAGTCTCTCATCGTTCAGTTTGCCGGTTTCTGGGTCCAGTGCACCTGAGGTCTTTGAAAGTAGTCTGAAGAAGAATATCAGTAAGGTTTCTTTGGTGCTTTCAGTATTTTGTACATGTGAACTGGTAGCTGAGATCTTTCACTTTTTCTAAAAAGTTGTAATTATGTGCTGTAGGCCTGAAAGTACTTCCGTAGTCATTAAAATGCTGCAGGGGTGGTTATTGTACAGTACATCATATATATCTTCGAATAACTTTTTATAAAAGAAACTAGCAGCTTGTTATACCAACAGTTTAGATGTTGAGAATCTAAGTTGAGCATAATTTTCTATTTAATCTAAATATGTCTTCAGTGAAGCTCTCTCATTCGTGGAAATCCAGGTACTGTATAGTTAAATTATAATAGATGTGGAGTAGCTGTCTCGTGCTCAAATTTAGAACAAGGTTACTTCTGACCGCAGTATTGCTAGCAAATAATAGTTTTTTCTGTTCTATTTGAGCATTCTATTTAGCAGTCTAATTCCAAAAGTTACTTAAATGGAGAGAATGAATTACTTTTTCACCCATTCTAGAGGTATTTCAATATTAATTTAATGACAGCTACTTTCAAAATCTGCTTAAAACATATGTCTGTAATAAACCAGCAGAAAGTTAGACTCATCATAGCGGTTTGGATAACTTTAATGGAAAAGTTTCCTAAAAATGCTACTTTAACTTTTCTTTTTTTAAATTCATTTGACAGCAGCTTCTGAAATACAGGGACTACGAACAGTTTTAATAAAAAAGGTGAGTTACAGCATGAAGTGGTATTTATCAGGATCAGGTTTTTGTAGATTTGTTGTCAATAGGTGTGTTTACAGAAAGGAAGAAGTCTGACCCAGTTAATTATTTTGAAAGACAAATTGATGTGGCAATAGCTAATTAATTTGCCTATCTTTTCAGGTCAAGACTGTATGATCTCCACTGACTGTATTTTTATGTAAAATCAGTGCTATTTATGCGATCACATTTTGTGACCTGTTTCGAAAGCAAAAGGAGGAAGGATTACTAAGAGATAATGGGACCTAGTTTTACTGTTATCAGACTGCGTTAAATGCAGACTCTGTTTTAGTGAAGTCAGGGGAACTGTACTAAAGTTGGAAGCCTATTGGTTTGTATTTCATATGTTTCTTCACACGTATTTTTAATGGGTAGGCTCTTACATGACAGCTGCGAGGTTTTCAACTGTGAAATTCAGTTGACTTCCTTATTTACAGGAGCATGAGATCTGAGTCACAGACTGCTTCTGATTGTCCAAAATACTTATATTTCTTTGACTTTGCCTGGCATCTAGTTTACTTAATTACTTGGATTGTATTTAGCCATTCTCTTTTTACAGTAGAATCTGCAAGTACCAGTTTACAATAGCAGTTTTTGCAGTTAGGTAGTAGGGTGTTGCACAGTAGTGAACAGCTAGTTTTGTTCTTCAACAATAGGACACTAGGGGGAGCATAAAGATTAATTCTAGTCTTCGGGAGGTTCATAATAGGAGATTGATACAGACAATATTAAGGACAAGCAATCCCATCTGTGCAGTTTTCCTTGCCTAGACTTTCTATGCTGACATTAAGGGTCTGACGCTGAATTCTGTATTTAGTTTGGTTAAGATAAAACATACAACTAAGTCAGCAAATTGTCACCTACTGCTGATAGGAAGAAACATATATTGTGCTCTCTGTGCTTTCTCAAAATGATGCAAAGTGTATTAGCTTAAAAAAAGGCTTGAGACATAGGAACTCTGATTTTCATAAATAGGGTCTTTATTTTGAGATAAGCCTACAATTCTCTGTATGTGTTTTTCTTTCCAGAAAAATCTAATCTTTTTTCATGACAATAACAGGGCCCTGCAGATTCACTAGGAGTGAGCATTGCTGGAGGCGTAGGAAGTCCTCTTGGAGATGTTCCTATATTTATTGCCATGATGCATCCGAATGGAGTTGCAGCTCAGACTCAGAAACTCAGAGTAAGTTAATTGTTAAGAAGGTTGTAAAGATTGCATGGGTAATGCACGGTAATTACTCTAGGCAGGCAATAAATTAGCAGTTTAATGGTACAGTCATAAGTGCTTCTGGCTGTGACAAGAATTTTTGCTGTTTGGATTGACAAAATGGTAACTCAGATTGGTATCATGGTAAAAGGTAATTGCTTGAAGATACTAACTTTGGGAAGGAAGTCCTAAAGCAATCTTGGATCACAGAGGTAGTCAGTTTGTGAAAACTAAAAGTAGAGAGAGTGATTCAGATTGATGGATTCTGTAAGTGAGCTCCACTGATGAGTGTGGTGGTCATTCGTGCAACTGTATGTACGCAGTCTGTTTTATCTCTCATGTTTTCTGTGCTTAACTGTCTTAGGATAGAGATAGTACTTTTTAGGTTCTAATTTGAAGGGGCAGGTCTTACCTGAGACAGCACTTACATGCGTACTGTATCCAATCTGTAGCAGAGGTGGTTGAATTTGACTCATGCTCCTTGGAAAATGGGCAGTGTTATTTCAGGATGAATTCAAACATACAATCTCTGATGATAATTTACTACTTCAGTCTGTTTATCCTCAGGTGACATGCAAAATGCACCTTTTTTTTTTTTTCTCATGCTGTATATTTCTAGAGTATTAGGATCAATTCCGTAAAGCATCATTACTTTTTTACATTGAATACACTAAACCAGTGTAGTTTCCTAACTGTGATGTTGAATTTTCTACCTTTGTATTGGGTCATTATGTAGTTCAAAGACGATCTGCCTTTGACAAAAAATGTACTGTGAACAGTTGCTAATTTCTCTCTTCCTGCCCTGTATCACTGATAAAATCTGGCTAAATGCAAATACACAGATCTGCTATTGCTGAAAGAAAGTGACAAATACATCTATGTAACTGAACTTACTGCTAGTTAGATTTTCTACATATTCTTCTGCAGGTTGGGGACAGGATTGTTAGCATCTGTGGAACATCTACTGAGGGCATGACTCACTCCCAAGCTGTTAGTCTCTTAAAAAATGCTTCAGGCACTATTGAGTTGCAGGTAAAAAATCTTCAGTGACATTTGAAATATTTTCTGAATACTATTTTGCCAGCTGCTACAATAAATTATTTTAGTGTCAGCATTCTCATTGTACTGGTTTATGAACTCTGTTCCTAGGTTGTAGCTGGAGGAGAAGTAAGTGTCATAACTGGTCAGCAGCAGGATCCACCTACGTCCAATCTTTCATTTGTGGGACTAACTTCAACCAGCATTTTTCAGGATGATTTAGGGTCAGTAACTGTAAAATATACAACCTCTGTAGCCTGTTATTTTAGGTGGAACTCAATCTAAAATACTTTAAATTCTAGGAAGTAATGGATGAACTGTTTGACTTAATCGGGACATAAGCATTTGGTATACGTAAGACCTGTAGGCCATAGGTTCTCTTCTGCATTTTTCACGATGTGGTTTGCTGTGCTGCTTTATTTTGCCCTTCTGTACAGATACGGTGTGATTTGATTTCTTCTCTGTAAATACAGCATCCTTTGTTTCACTGAGCCTTGGCAGCTGAGATTAACTGATACACCCAAAATGTTTTTTCTCAGACTTAAATAGCGAGGCCCTTTCCACAGTGGTACCTGTGTTCCCATAATGTGCTTTCTAGCACTGGGCTATCAGGAGCATCGAACTTTTCTGGCATACAAGGTATACTGCTTCTGGTAGACTGCAAGGTACAGCTATGTAAACAAGTTTTGCCTCAAACTCTGACATAAATCTGAGGCGTTTTTCTTCTAGGAATGGGGAAAGAGAGAATGGGGTTCTTTAGCCACACAAATCTACTTCGAAAGATAGAACTTCAAAATTTCTTAAAATGTATGTGGGGAAATATACCTATAAATGGTCTGTATAAATGCATACATACAAATACACAGTCATATGTTAGAGGAGGAGAGAAGCAATTAAACCTTACAACATAAACTATTGGGACTAATGTTAGACCTTTTTTAGGAGGTGTAATGCGTTACAGGATTTGTAAAGTAAGTGTTTGTTACAGAAATTTGAGGTATTGCATGGTATTGCATCTCTGCTTCGCTAGTAAGCACTGTTAGTGGGATGTTGCAGCCGTACCTATGCCCTAAGCTGGGTGGAAGAGGTGTTTGAAATAGCTACCTTTAAGTAATACCGACGGCATTAGACAGTTACAGTGTTTTACATTAACTAAAATAGCCGGTTCATTATAATAAAAGCATTTATAGTTATAGCGGAAAGGGAAATATATTGCTTAGCTTGAAAGGAAAAATTTTTTTTGTTGAATATTCTACATGTTAAATCATAAGTTCAGACAACATCGCAATACTCTTTTTCCTTTTCTTAGACCTCCTCAGTACAAGACCATTACTCTGGATAGAGGACCAGATGGCCTAGGCTTTAGTATTGTGGGCGGTTATGGCAGTCCCCATGGGGACTTACCCATTTATGTGAAGACGGT
The DNA here is from genome assembly GCF_000690835.1 of Fulmarus glacialis. Lineage (NCBI taxonomy): Eukaryota > Metazoa > Chordata > Aves > Procellariiformes > Procellariidae > Fulmarus > Fulmarus glacialis. Next base: position 112,070 of record NW_009221244.1, on the reverse strand, counting down.
GTTTGCAAAGGTAAGTGTAAATTTGTTCAGTCAATCCATTTATTAGTTAGTTCACAGCAGCTACTATCTTAAATCATGGCCTAAGCTTGAAGCCAAAGGATTGTTACAGTTTCTTACAGCTTTTCTGCCTTAGTGTAAGTGCTGGTCAAAATGTGTTTGCAGCATTTGAAGGTTATAGCCTTAGGAAGATTCCGAATTTCCAAATGCATGTGACTCTGCATATGGCAGAGTGTCTTCTTCAACTCTCAAAACTGGAATTGTGCACATACTTAGAAAAACAGCCCCCTTGCCTTATGTTTAGAGTGTATTTTCTTCAGGTAGTAGAAGGGACTCTTTTATTTATTTTGACTGAGAGCCTGAAAGGGAGACCAAGATAAAGTAATTGAACTCAGTCTGGACCTTTGGAGAAGTTCAGGTACTGACCTGGATTTGATAGTTTGGACTGTCCTAGGAGACAGCTCTGAGTCAGAAAAAACTGAAATCAAGAATCCCAAACTTTTATGGTAAATCCAAGTACAGAGCTGGGTTTTGATTACTGAATCTCTTAGACCAGTTGCTGAAAACTTCTTCAGGTCTTGAAAATCTTACTTCTATGATAGTAGAGCTTAGATGTTGTACTAGCTGGACAAACAGTGTTAAGGGAATATAAAAATCCTGTAGATCCAATTTCTCGATGTTGTGAAACTTAGACAGGGCAGGGCATACTGCAGTAGTAGCCAGCTGTACTACAATTGACTGTAGTTGAATCATTGAAAATCAAAGTTTTAAGGGGTTTTGTGCACTGAACCCATCTTTTTCAGACCATAAGGACAGTGTGGCAGGGAGAAAAAGAAGTGCAATGAGTCTGCAGTAACGTGTTGTGTCGTTTCAGGGTGCAGCAGCAGAAGATGGACGCCTGAAGAGGGGGGATCAAATAATTGCTGTGAATGGGCAGAGTTTAGAAGGGGTGACCCATGAGGAAGCGGTTGCTATTCTGAAAAGGACAAAAGGAACAGTCACTTTGACTGTTTTGTCGTGAACAGGCTGCCCAAAGGGATAGGGTCAATAACACTATATTATTTACATTCCGCATAGCAAAGAGAATGGAAATGTTTATATAGCCTTCTTGCTCTTTCAGCTTCACAGGACTCTGTTACAACACTGAAGAAAGATAACATTTAACCATACTTTTTGTGTACAATAGAAGTGTTTCACTCACTGTCAAACCACTGGGATGGAGTTATGTCAACTGTGGAAAGACGTGGATATTTTTCCTACTAGTATTATAACGAATGCTTGTAAGCCACCAAAAAAAACCCAGGAATGCTTGCGTTAATAACCACACAACAAAACTGGAATGTTTTGCTAAGAGGCTTTGATACTTGAAATATGTTGGAAAAATTCTAAAGTCACCAAGTCAACAATAGGCATGGGCATCAGTAGTCAGAAAACAGAAATAAGGTTATTGAAGAATGAAAGTATTAACAAAATAGGGAATTTTGGGAAAAGAAGGTAAAATATGTAATCTGGAGGCAGATGATTAATGGACTTAGATAGTTATTTGTATTATTTCACAATGCCAAGTAGAAGGAGCTGGGAGGATGACTTGAGTTGGTATTTTTGCCTGTCTGTTTTGTGTTTAAATATCCTAAGTCATGGACAAAAAAGAAAACTGTGTTTTAGTTTTGCTTAGGTTTGAGGGTTTGGGTTTTCTTTTTTGAGGCAGGGGTATGTGTGTGTTTGTTTTGAAAGGAGAGGACTTGTGCTCAGGGCTAAAAAATCCATTTGCTAGTGGAAACTACTCCTGGTGAATGAGAGTGCCCACCAACTGCAATATTAGAAGAAGCAGACTTTTCTTTTATAATAGTAGTGTTTTCTAGCCTATGTGGGTGTGAAAGCAATCTTCCCAGTATGAAATGTGTGTAAGTGAAGGTTGTCCTCTTCCAAGGTGCAAGATTAACTACAGGCTCAGTGCAGACGTTTCTATGAGCTGCTTGACTCAGAGCCGCGAACAAACTGCTCAGGACAGGTTTACTTAGCTGCAGACAGAGACTTGTAGATATTTGTTAAGCCGTGGTGGAAGAAGTTGATGTTACGGTGTTGCTGCTGTTACCAGTAGCAGCAAAGGTAGTGTCCTCCTTGGACTGAGGAGGCCTAAAACCGGTTCAGGGTGGGTAAAATGCTGCAAATCCCTCCCAGTGGAGGTGAGTAGTAAGACAGCAGTGAAGGTCTTTCTGCATCAGCATTAAGCAGAAGAGGAGATTTGAGGGCCACAAATACAAGTGTCTAGTAAGTACGATGCAACTGTGGAGCTGTTATTTGGGCAGCAATGTGATTAATAGATTTATCAACATCCTCAGCTTCCTAAGTTGGGATCCTCACTAAAACTTTATCTGAAAATGGCACTCACTGAAACCCTTAGCTGATTGTAGCCTGCCTTTGCCTCTGTTCCTTCAAACTGGCTCTTAGGAATCTGGCAGATAAAGCACACTTTGCCCATGATTTAACTTCCTGCAGAAAAATTTCACCAAGTCTTTTGAGGGAGAAGGATACCTAGCTAATTAGCATGCTAATTAGCAGCAAGACCCTTTGGTTAATTAGCAAAAAAAATTGTAGCAAGAAGGCCACCACATCAGTTGTCATTTAAGAGAAATCTGAACTGAAAATGCAGGCAATGGTCAAGCCATTATGAGGGGAAGATACGAAATACTAGCATTTGTTTTAGTGGGACACAAAAACAGTATTAGAAATGTCTGTGAAATAGTATTAACAAATTGATAGCTAAGTCTAAGTGAATTAATTTAAAAAAACCACTCTCTTTGTCTCTTTAACTATTCTAGAAGTTACACTGTGATAGGCTAAGATGAAAGAAAACATATGGTACCATTACTGGATGCTGTTGTTATTGAATTGCTCTTCTATACTTATTCCTTGGTTAGAGTGAGAAACGCCTACATTAGAGTACGTTAAGTCACTTTAAATAGTGACTATATTTGTAACAGAAGTAGTGTACAGGTATTTTGTTACTGCTGTTATGTCTAAATGGAAGATTTAAGTGAATAAATTCCAAACTGTCATGATGAAGAAATAAAGTTGCAGGTGTGTTTCTGGTTGCTTTACAATGGCATGCTTGCATTGTTCATGCTGTTGTGAAAGATTAATTCAAAAAAATTTAAATTAATAGCAAAAAAAAATTGCATTACTCTTTACGTGAACCTTAAAGCATCTGCTAAAAATTGCTTTATTTGGATTTTAAGATTTAATCTTCAGTTGCAAACTCATAGCAAATCCATGAGACCAGATACCAAAACTATCTAGGAATTAATATGAAGCTGCCTTGCTTTTTTGAAACAGACAGCATTAATCATTGTTCAGTCTGTTTAAAAAGCATTTCTTCAGGCATGGAACTTGCCATGAGGGATCAAAACAGTGACCCATGAAGCCTGGGACTTTGCTTTTAGCTGTGACCCACACTGCTGCTTCAGAGCACAGGATCTCCCCCAAGCTCCATGCCAGGAAAGCTGTTGCATGACCACTGCTTAGTGGCTGCCATGCACTGGACCTTGAGGTGTAATAAACTTTGCAGACTTAGGGTGTTTGGTTTTCTTTGTCATTCGATATTCAATGCAACTTTCATATCACAGGGGTTAGTCCTGTAAGGTGCTAGGTACTATGGCCCCAGTTCTACCAAGTCTTCGGGTTTTGGTTAAATTTTTTCCATGTGACTGTAATAACTATGGGACTTGACAGAGTTAGAGCTGAAGGTCCTGGCATCTTAAAGGCTCCAGCCCACTGTCTGTTCAGATACCCAGTCCTTTCTTTTAACTCTGCTTACCTCTCATCTATTCAATGCTAGTTATCTTAGAGTGGTATTAATGAAAGAGACTGTCACTTTTTGTAAGTTTTTGTGGGTCTGGACAGAGGACAGCCAGCTCATGGGAAGGTACATATTTCATTCCTTGGCAGTGAGCAGGTATCATTGCATGGCTGCTTTCCTGTTCATTCCTCTCCTGGATTTTATTTCTGGGTTAGGTTTCTGGAAGCAATGGTATTGGTAATTCTCAGTTGGGAGAGTGGGTGGAATTTAGTGGCCGTTGAGGATCCCCTTCCCTTCACCCTATCTGGCTTCTTTTTAAAAGAAAAAAAGAAGCTGTATATTCTGTAGACGTAGACATGGACTTGCCTAAAAAACCTAAAAGAAGAAAAAAGTTGTTGTCTTTGTTCTTAAGTGGCAAAAAGATGTTTTGTTTTACTGACAGAGACCTGCAAGTAATGTGGAGTAACTTAGTACTTCTAATAGTGTTTTGCAAAGAAAGCTTTATCTCAGAGTGAGAGTGACATTGGAAAGAGGCTGATAATGGTTTCCCACACACACCTTTTTCTTGCTTTTTAAAAAACAAATTCTTCAAAGCATCTAAAATATTCATGTGTAGGGAGCACTTCTGTCTTAGGCACCACTTGAAACTACTAAGAATAGATAAAAATTTTCACTTCCTTTACAAATGCTATTAAAACTGTGCACATTAGCACATTGTTGTCCTTAGCACTTTCAACACCTGCAGTGTATACACAAGCTGTTTTTTTTTCTTTCTGAATTGGAATTGTGCATTTTCCTCAACAGCTGTCTAGATCCTGATTTTAATGCATGTTAGTTCATAGCCACTGTTGCAGGGTTATGTGTTAGCTTGTGAAGTTGTGCCACCGATACTCGGGAAGATGCTAACAGTGTCAGGTTAGACTGATACATTTCACACACTTTAGAACAGTATACCTGCTAATAGAAGATGATGCCTAAGTAGATTGAGGTTCCTAACTTTTTGCCATATGTTTTCGTTCTCCTGTGGTAAAATCTTCTACAGTATTATTGAACTTTCTACCCCCATTGAAAATGATCATGTGAAATGGGCAGAGAAAAATAGATGTTGCTTCTCTTATTTCACTAGAAAGAAGAGGAGAACAATTTCTGATAAACTACTAATCCTGAAAGCTGCGTACATCTCAGTTGAAAAGAACAGAATTACCCACTACATTATTAATTTTTAACTGAAGATTTTTTATTAAGTTGCAGCAGCAAATTGTTTTTAGAAAGTGAACCAAGCAGGCTTTCACTTAGTCTTTCTCATGAAACTGCTTTCTGATCAGTCCCTTTTTTTGATCTTCAGATGGGTAGTTTAAATACATAACTTTCCTTTTATGTAATAAAAAAGAAGTGTTTGAATCACGTACAATAAATCTTATCTGTGTTCTTAGCTGAGAGCGCTACGCTGGATATTTTAGGTGCTTGCAGTTAGATGTCGAGTTTACCCATAGACAGACACATGAAAGGTTTTTGTCTAAGATGGGAGGCTTCGAAGTTGTCAGCATTTGTTAATGTTTTCTGGTATTTCAGTCTTTGGTAGTTTATTAGTTAAGATTACACTTCGTTAAGTGTAGTTCAGTTTAGTTGGCACACTTTGAGCAAGGTAGACATTGTAGCTAAAAGGGAGTGAATGTTCTTCATGAGTATTTCTATGGGATGTTGGGGTACCTTTTTGAGACTCTTGGTACTGGTCAACAACAGAGTGTCACAGTTTGGTGTGTTTTCATAGCATTTATTTATGCTCCTCACTGTTCATAGCCACAGAAGAGTGCACGATACCAGGACTGGGAGGACTGAGACCCCAAGGTACATTTCGAGATTTATCAGGTTTCCACTACTGTGCAGAAGATGGAGATGAGGGAGGCTGAGTTTCTTGTTGGGCACCTAACATGAGCACTTAGGCGTGCATTAAAGGCCTTTGCAGGCTGTAACTTTCAAGTACCTTCTCATCGCAGGGATGCCATAGCCACCACATCCAACACTTCAGAGTTTCACATTATTGAGGATTTTACAAAAAGCAATGGGAGCGGCACCTTGGGTAATTAATAGGAAATGAGTTATTTTCTGTTTTGGGAGAATCTTTGACTGAAATTGTCAAAGACATACACGTTTTGGCTTGAAAAAATGTATTCACTACTCAGTGTTAAATGTGAATATATCTGATGGGAGTAGACAGGTCAGTGTTGCCGATGAGTTATATATACATTGATATAATCCTAATGGTTAAAGCAGCAAATGCTCACTGGAAAGTTCTGTTAGTCACAGGAACCACTGAGGACAGATGATAATAAAGATTGTCATATGGGGAAATCATTAACCTTTGTTACTGTCACCAAGACTAGAAGATGGTTAGAAGTAATAGTGTTCATATTTTTGTCATGCTTTTTTAGTAAGTCCACACCAACTGTTTTTCCCAGATCTTACACATTTTCCCAAATGTGAAGTGCCTGAAAATTGCTAATAAGGTGTTATTCTTCTGATATTCTTGGAATGAAAAAAATGACTCGGTCATTGTTTCAGGTGTGTCATTTTTCTTGGTTTTGATGAATATATACAAATACAGGTAGTGAAGGAAAATGTCACTCTTAGTGTTAGAATTGTCTTGGGGAATCCAAGCAACTCCAAACCTAGTGTCCAGGCTGGAGACTTCATTTCTAGTAGTTGGGGATTTAAACAGGACAAGTGACACAGTGTAGTAAACTAGTGTTGTTTCATGGTGATCTTAAACGCTGGATAATACCAGCTGTGTCTGCAGCTTCTTCTTTTTGCGTACACCTAGATGGTTCACTGCTTGAATTCCCATGTCCTGGAAAAGTTCCTGTAGAGAGAAGGCTTAGGCTCCACCATTTCTCTTGCAACTCGTGCTTTAATGGAAAATAAGGTCCAGCAGCATTTTGGAAGAATAACTGTAGGTTTCTGTCTGTATGAGAAATTCTGAGTTTTAGGTCCCAGGTGGACAAAAGCTCTGATGCTGTTCTGACAGACTTGCTCTCTGAGAGGTGTGGTGGTTAGGAACCCACCCCTGGGCGTAGCAGGCTCCAGAGTACTCCCTGATGGGATTGATGCGTACTCTATCTCCTCGGTCAGCATACAGGTGTGTACTACAAAACTGACAAACTTCACTTGCAGTCCTAGAAGTCAGGGGTTTGTTGGTTGGTTGGTTCGCTGCGGTTTTTTTTTTTAAGATCTAGCCTTGAATATCTTGGCTTTAATTTAAAGATTATGCAGAGGACTTGAATTTGTTCTACCTTTATCTCCAGTTCTATCATATACTTCCCTTTTCAAGCATATACATAAGGAGGAGTAATCCACTCAAATTTATTGTTAATGTACAGAGGCTGTTCTAACCAAATATGCATGTTAATTACTTCACAAAAATGTTTGCGGACACAGTTTCCTGGTGAGGCTTTTACAGCTCCTTTCACAACACTGAACGACAGCTGTGATTGCCCTTGTGTTAAATTGAATGGCTAACAAAGCCTGTGCAGTAAGTATAAATCTGTCCTGGCCGGAAAGTGAATTGCTCACGACAAGGTGGGAACCTCCTGGACTGAGATGAACTTCCTGTTACGACTAAGCACACTCTCTTTTCAGTCTGTGCCTTATCTACCTAGGAACAACTTGGCTATTGTTCATGTCAAATGGCAGCTGACCGTCAGAATTCTGTGCATGTAGTCTCTTGCCCTCTGGAAAAAGGCCGTTACTTTTCCTGTTGCAGTCACTAGAGCTGGAAGAAAAAAATACAACTGGACCTTTGTCTTTAAGTGCAGATTTACAGAATATTAGCATTTAGTACAAGTAACTCATTAACAGTTTACTCTTTGCTATCATGTGGCATGCTCTTCTTTCCACCTTAAGAAATCAGAGACTTTTCAAAGCTATTTTGCCAGCAGCCAAACCATTCCTGTCTGCACTTCCCCCGCTCCATTTCTTTTGATTTGTGTGTGTTGGGGGGGTGTTATGTGTGAGGGGAGGATGTAAAAGTCTGTGTGTGTGTGTGTGTGTATGCATTCGCGCGTGTATATAGACATATATATGTGCAGTTTGGGGAGTAGTACTGTGTAAGTGCTAATTATTAACCTGCAGATATTTTCTTCCAGGCATGGTTTTTTTTCCACAGAAGAAATTATAATAGGCACTCTAACGCTTTTTTTATCCATAGGTCTCAAAGGATTTTCAAATATTTACTCCCTTTTTTATGTATTTTAATGTCAGGAAAAACTGCAGCAGAGGGATTATCTGTTTATTCTCCATTAGATTGTGATTATCGTGATTCCTAATGAACCTTTTTCTAATGTGAGTGTACATCTTTGCTATTAGCCTGGTACGTGTAAGAATGGAGTACATTCCAGTTTGGGCTTTCAGGGCAATGAAATCCTATTTGAAGTTGAGAAATGTTTGCATCTGGGATACTGATGCAGTGTGTGCGGGACTAAGAACACCTCATGAAGCATGAATACACTTCAGACTTCCTCACTGCTAAAAGCTTTTTATTTAGGCCCATGTCAAAGATCTCACGTTCATAGGACTGCTCCTTTTATATATAGGAACTGTACTGAGTTTTACTCCCTTGATAGTTCGAACTCATGTACCTGTATATATTACTGACACTCGGACTTGAGCTTAAACCTTAAATCTGTTGGCCAAGCTAGCAAACCTCTCTGACCAAGCCCAAAAGTGGCAACCCTGAATTAGATTGGTTTCCTTCTCAATGTCAAGGAGAAGATGAACCAAGAAAAAATCTCAGGCCACAAGCAGCAAGGAGACAAAGGTATTTGCTGGTGCCTGGCAGCGTGTTTGCTTTTCTCTGTAGTGAAAGGTGTCTGGAACTGCCCTACTCTGAACTTCCAGTTCAAAAGTGAATGGGAGCAGTAGAGGGGAAGCGCTCACCTATTTAGGCACAAATAGGCCTGGAGGTGTGGCCACCAGCAATCAAGATAGCACTGCCTGCATGAGTGTTTCTTTGGTATTTCAAGACAAAAAAAAGTGTTTATGCAGTCAACTGCTGGTTTCAGCTTGGGCACTTAGCCTGGGAGCTTGGGGGTGCTGAAGCTTTGTGAGAGAGGCGCTTTGTGTATAGTACGCAGTCCCACACGTACACCTTCAAGTCAGACTAGCCATGGAAGAGGGACCTAGATTTGTCCACAGAGGCTGACTTTTGTGTAGCTGCATTTCTAGCATTGATCATTTTCAGTACTAGCCGCTAGATAGCACTAGAGAATCAAGGTAAGTCTAAAACAGCGTGGGATGCAAAGATTTAAATGCACTCGAGCACTCCAAAACTAACAACCACTGGAGTCTGTGGTTGGTGTTCAGCTCTGATCAGCAGCCTAATGGAAATTGTTCAATCAGGAGAAAGTTATTTTAACTTCTGCTGTATTTAGAATGTCTACACTGATGTAACCATAGAAGTAGCATGAACAGTTACCCTACTCCAGCCCTCTTTTTAATACCTTTGATCTTTATTCAAGGCCACAAGCTTCAACAAAATGTGCATTACATCCAAAACGTTTCATATTGGCCGTCACAAAATGAACACTTTAAAATTGAAGTAAAAATACACCTCCCAAACTACCCATAGGGATACATGCTTTCCAAAATTATGCCTCCAAAAACATATCCTCGACGGAATTCATTTGCAGAGAGGGTAAAAAGTTGTCTGTGCCTGTCATTTTCTGGAAGTTTATTCTATCCCTTGGAAAATTATTTGGCATTTTTAGCTTTCCAAGAAGAATTTAAGGTAATGAAGAAATCATTACTGACTGTCTCTGTGAGAAGCCAAGAACTGATGTTTTTAATCTGCTGTGAAAAGCAATAAAGGTACAACTTCTGCTTGCTTACTCATAGCTTTTCAAGAAGCCCTGTATTACATTTTTTCTAAGGGGTTGGGAAACACAAAAAGGTCATAAGAAAATGGCATGGGTTACTGCCTGCTTGTGCTGTGCATTTTCATAGGTTTTGCACTCCTCTTGCAAACCATGCACGTAAGTACTTTTGATCTGCACATCCATAAACAGTTTTTCTGGCAGTCCTGAGGAATATACACAGGTATGCATGGTGCCGTGCAAAGTAAGAAACTTGGTAATCTCCTCTGAAAACTGCATTCCTGACTTTGGTTTCAAAATACTGTGTAGGTGACCACAAATTCTTCTTTTATTTATTAACAGGGTTTGTATACCCAAATGCTACATCCTACTTTGATAACATGTCTCAAGAGTTTTTGGTAAGGATCTAAAATTTGAAGTTTGAAGATCTTGAAGATCCTAGAGTAATGTCTCCTAAATGCTTGTCTCGAAGGACAGATTCATAATCAGCTCAGGGCATCTGGCTCTTGTGTCTTGCTTCTAAAGTACATTAAACAGATTCATATCAAAATATGCACCTGTACTGCAGCTTATTTGCTATAGGCATGCTTCATCTTAGGTATGGGGACTTCAAGGACCGCAGTCTTGGCTGTTGCTGAATGAAGCTCGCAGGAACTCCCAGCAGCCTGGACTGATCCATGTGTGAACTCTTTTGGGCCGTAGGCTGTTTCTTGCAGAAATGGCAGCCTGTTATCAAGAGATGCATGGGCTATCTCTGAGGCTTGCTTACACATACAGTACATCCAGAATATCATTACCTACCAGCCTTCTATAAGAATTCGCCTTTTCCCATCAGTATGTGAGAGGCATATGTTTAAAGAAGATAAGGGATTTAACAGCACTGAAGGTTGATCATCTCTTTCTCCACAATTTAAATGAAGATTTTGCAGCCCTCCTTTTCCTTTCCACACCAGTCCCTCAGCTGCAGCTTGGAGGACTGACCTTTCTCAGCGATAAGAGTCAATTATTTGAACATAGAGCTGAGTAAGGTTTGTCAATCACACTTCCAGCCTGCTTCAGGCATCCTTTACTAGTGGACAGCTACCTGCAGTTGGCAGGCTGGCAAAGCAGTTACCTACAGGACTGGAAGGTGAACTAGCGTTATAGTGCAGCTAAAGCAAGATTAGTGACTGACATTGTACCACAAATCTTTCCAGCCTCTTTTTGGCCTTATTTATTTATTGCACATATAAAACTATACTAAGCATGTCCAGATTACTACTATACTTCATCCTCAAATGCAGCAGATTTTACTGAGTTTGTTCTGTGATTTGTTTCACTCCAAGTGTCAGTGGCAGGGAAGCTGTTTTTGTAAATGCCTTGAAAACAAGTTCCAGCAAAACTGATCTTTATCAGATCCCGTTTAAAAGGCTGCACATACTGAATAGTGAAACAGGCCAGTTAAATTTTAATCTGGGTTACATAAAAGATTGTTCTCAAAGTGGCACATATTGACATTGTTCTCACACCCATTAACTTGCAGCTGGAAATGAAAAGGCCAAGAGAGATGTAAAAGCTCTGTGTGTGTATGTGCGCATGTGTGTATAAACAACTTCTAGGCAGGTTATGGCAGAATGACAGAAACCTTTCTGCAGCATCTTGGCTGTTTGGTGTTTTGTTTTTTCCTCGTGGGGTGGGGGGATAGTGCCTTGCAGACTAAGAGTTGTGTAATTCAACAGCTCTTTTGGGGGAAGAGTCCTTGTTTTGGGGACCTGCTGTCAATGCACTGAGGATCTTTTTCATGTAAGTTTAGAGGAGTAGTGAGGTTGTGCCCAGAAGCCCACGTATGGCCTCAGCTGGGAAGATTCCTAAGTAAAGGCAAAGGGATACAACACATACATTCAGGCAAAAGACAGAATGCATTTAGCTTATTACAGGTGGTAAAATTTAGTTGAGTTGCACATGTATGATTCTAGCCAGTTGTTTTTAAAAGTGCTGTTGCATGCTGTCCTTTGTGAAGGACCTGCAGTTACTGCAAGAGGAGAAGCAGGTAAAGACACACGTGCCTAGATAAACCAGACTACCACTCCTGAGAGCTGTAGGATTGCACTGGTGAAGCCTAGGAAAAAGGAGAAGACAGTCTGGTGAAACTTGAAGCAAGTGTTTTTCCAAGGAAGTAACCTCTGATTTTTAATACTCATTTTAAAGTATTTGCAAGATTTCTCGTCTCATTAACTTTATTTTAAAAGGACATGAAGTTTTTGTAGGGAGTTAAGAACAGTTTTCTTCTGTGTTGGAAAGTCACACTTTAGGATATTTTAAGGTCTAAGAACAAGTAAGTTCTATAGTGTGCCAAACTCAAAGGTCATTTACATACCTGTAATGCCTATTAATCTACATCAGAGACCTTTCATATTTACACCTGTGTACCTCAGATGATAAAATGGCCCAAGGCATTTGGTTCCCCTTTTGGTTTCAAATGCTGTTCCATTAGCATTGGGTATGACTTCACTGCCAGGCAGGACTGCTTCTTAAATCGCCATGGGGAAATTTTTCCTTGATTCACTTTTTGCCATGGGAATTAACTATTAATCAAAATCCCAGGAACACTGCTGTAGCTAAAAGTTTAGTCAAGCAGGTTGCAATGGCCAGCTGCTGGGTGAAGTGGTAAAGCCAGGTGAGCATGATACAACGTGCAAGCATCAGAAGCAACAAAATACAAAACAACCTCAAGAGCTGGAGGGCCAAACTTATTTTCCTTAAGCTATTTGCTGCTGAGTCTTTGGGAAGTCACACATCCTCCTTGTTAATTGTATTCAACCCCCAAAGACAGCTAAGGCTGTCTTTGAGGTGGTGTCTTCAATGCAGCGAAGTCTCAAAATGATGGGTAACACAGTCTTCATCTGTGAGGAAGGATCGGAGCAGGGAAGAAAGGTCAGAAATAGGGAGATGGCCCTCCATTTTGTCACAAAAGCTGTGCCTTTTATTAAAGCTTGAGCTAGGCTCAAGCCCTCGCCCAGGAAATCCAACCACACAATAAAATAATACAGTTTGTTGACCAAAACCAATTGTTGAACCACACTTCACACATTTTAGTAGTGATGATTAAACCCGACTTCCTCTCCACTGTGGATGTGGTCTTAAACTTGCTTGCACCAAAATTGTGTGGGTAATTGCTTGTGTACGCTGCCCAGCATTATTTAATTAGGAAAATGTGCTTGGCAGGAGGGAGGTGGAAGCTGGGAAAGACAGAATCCTTGTCAGCAACCCATATGGTTCCCACAAAAGCAGGGTGAAAGTCTGTGAAAGACAGATGGTAAAACACTGTGTAAGTGGTGGTATGTGTGGTTGCTGACAGAGAGTGAGGATGACCAAAGGTATCTGACTGAAAACTTCAGGAGCCACATGCTAGGCTATCCTGTCCCAGGAGAGGTGCAGGAAGGCCTGACATTGCCTTTCTGGTGCTCTATAACCACCCTTCTAGTGCTTACAGTGCACCTGAGTAAGGCATGACTCAGAGAGGTCGAGAAATTTCCTGCCTAGGTAGTCTGGGAAAATTGTGCTCTGTCACTTAAGGATCAAAACAATCTCCTTTCTCTTTTCCTTAAACAGCAAACTTTGTCTTACAGACACACCAGAGATTCAGATCTGTGCATTTTGATCTCTAAAGCCCAGTTAAGATTTAGCAGGGACACCACCAAAATAAAGCAAAAGGAGGTGTCTTTTGCAAAGTGCAGTTACCCCAAGAAGCTGTCTTCAGGTTATGCTGAGGCATTCAGACGAGAGAATGATGGTGAGCTGAAAGCAAGCAGCTGTCTGAAAGATGCCTAATGTTTAAAGACAAGCTCAGTTCTAGAGAGAAGTAGTATCTGTATTATTTGCTTTATTGATAGGCTCCTAAGATAGGTGATGTGGGAAAATAAATCTGAATTTCAGATAGAAAGTCTTCCCACTCCATCTGTATAATTATTGTTTCCCTCCTTGCTTTTTCCAAAGACATGTAATTACTACTTTAGCAGATAAAACTTGTAACTGGAGTTAAGGAAACTATAGTAAACAGCTGTCTTTGCGTTAGTGATTAAATCAAGCAGGGCAGATCTGAATCAGATTTGTAAAGCATAAATTTACCTTGTAGCCAAAACTAAAAGTAACACACCCCTTACCACCTGCTCAATGAAAGTTTCCAGCAGTCATGCTGCAAACATCCTCTGGAACTACTGTTATGGACAAGTAACTGACAAACAGTCCAAATGCATTAAGGGACGATCAGTCCTGTGGGTGGCATCAGGGCTCCCTGGCCAATGGCAAGGGACCATTTTGCATCCAAATGTATGTTTTTAAGCCAAAGTGTAGTTGTGATGTGAATCCAGCTACACAATTCCACCCATTAAAGGTATAAATTAATGAACTTTATGAATAAACTTGTTCAAATACCCTGATAGAATATAAAGAAAATCCTTATTAAATACTTTTATTTATCTGGGACAAATAGGCTGTAAATTGCCAGAGAAGTCTTACCATATGTTAAGGACTGTCTGTTCCAGACTACGTGATGGAATTCAGGAGTTTATTTCAGTTTTGATAGAGGCTTCAGGTATCATCTTGAGGAAGTCATACAGTCAAACATAGGCACAGCTACCAGTTCAGGTTATTCCAATGGCTTGGCTTCGCTGAGATCTACCTGCCACAACGCTATTCAGTTATGATTTGATTATTGTAGGAGATTCAGAGAGGCACTCCAGCAGGAGATGCAGGTAAACTGGAGACTGCATTTACATGTTTCCAATGATACTAATTTGTGGGGTGGAACTGTTGTTTCTGAAGACCTGCTATCGATCTTATTTTTCAGTGTAGTTATTCTGGACTAATTCTCGTGGCTCTTTCAGCTGACTGCTCTTGTGGCAGAGCTTCAGCTTTAGTTTCCTCCAAAAGTGTCCAGTTTGGGTAATCCACTACATGAGGTGAATTAGTATGGTCAAAGATGTACTTCAGGAGTAAACTCCTGATCCATATTGAAGTGCTAATGCAGGGAAATCCAGACAAAAATACACTTGAAATAAAGTTTTGACAATACAAGGTAGTTGTTAGCAATCAAAATTGTTGGTAATTTTTAGAAACTGTTTTAACCAACAGATTCCTTATTATGATGTCTGTGCCTTGGTAAAGAGAGGTAGCATTCACTTCGGGTCCAAGTCTAACCTGTTTCAGACGAAGGACATAATGAATGTGTTTGCATGTAAGAGGATGCATGCAAATAGGGAGGAACTGGGCTGTGGCTTAGGTAAAGCTTGTGCATTCTTACACAGAACAGCATCTGAGTGATGGGATTTAAGTGTGTGCTTTAGTCCTGTCCTTCACATAGATACTTCCATGTTTTACGGCCATAAAAAAATGAATCCTTTTTTTTGCACATTTTAGGAAGGAAACATTAGATGGCATTCAGGAAATGCCATTGAAATATATGTCTCTACAACACGTAGAGTCTGTCTCTCCAAGTTACTACCTGGCCACTGCAGTTTCACAAATCAGTCCTCAGCTTAATGTATTAAGCCACTATGATGAATCATGCATTCCTGGCTCTTTGCCAAAGATTAGTCACCTCTTTGAATTGGACCTATACTTACTACCAGTTACAGGGAGTCCATCAACAATTCTAGCTTATTTAAGGACTATACAGGGAATGAGGTTCACATGCAAGATTATAATGTAGAACTACTTCTGAGAAGGTACACTTGCCTGTCTTCTGTATCCAGTAAAGCTGCAGTGCTAAAGGGAGGAGCAATTGGAAAATCAGCAAAACCCAAATATTATTTAGAGCTTTGTGGTTTGAAATCAATACCGTCTGCTCTAGCCAGAAAGTCAGAGGTGGTGAAGGAATGAGCGAGAGAGTTCAGGCAGATGAAGCAAGCAGCGGTGTTTCGCCCACAGTGGGTGGGAGCAGTGCAGGTGTCAATGCTGCCAAAGTCTGAAATTCGGTGTTCCTCCAGGAGGGAACGGTGCCGTGCTGCTCACGGGCGAGAGGACTTTCCAAGCACTGCTCTCCAGCTTGGCCCTGCCACACGCTGGGTTTCGCGTCCTGCTCAGACAATGGGCTTTGCACCCTGATGAAGGACAGCGTTTCACAGATCGTAACTGCAGATACGTGGGACAAGGGCCAGTGGGTTCTGTTAACACAAATTTTGGCTTTCTTACCCTTCCCTTCTTTTCTGTGCTTTTCAACAGCTGCTGAACATGGCAGCAATAGTTTTTCAAGGGTTGTTAGCTCTGTGTGTCACTTTGCCCTGATTAGCTGTGAAGATATTACTGAGACGCCGCTGGAGCAGTTTAGGGAAGATCTAGTGAAGTGGAACAATCTTCACTAGATTGCTGCCTTTGTGATCAGTAGCTTCTGATGTTGCGTCTTATGCTTCACTTACTTAATGGAGACTTCCTTAATCGTAGGAAGAGGAGAGATTTTCTTTTTTCTGTCTGCTGTGTCTCTGTGAGTGGTCACAAAACCACAGGTTACTCTTTATATTTTCACTTTAGTATTTCTAAGGTAGTAAGATATGAATCCTGAATTAGGTTTTTGAGTCAGAGGTGTGAGAGATACATAAATATATATAGTACAAATATACACTATACACTATATATAATATATAGTGTATATTTAGTATACATATAGTATGCATATATATACACTATATACTATATATTATTTAGTATACAGTGTGTATTTAGAGTACATGTAGTATACATATATATAGACTATATACTATACAGTATATAGTGTATATTTAGTGCACATGTAGTATACATTTTACTATGTGTAGACTATAGTATATGTAGACTACAGTATATGTAGAATATATAATAGTATGTATATTCACTATATCTGTATATAAAAGCATACATAATGTATATATATGCTATTTTATGTAAGAGAGTGTGTGTATATATACCCACTGTTTTAATTGTATTTACCCTCATCTGGTTGCTGTTGGATGAGATATTCAGAAACACGGAGCCATATAAAGCGGATTGCAATGTCTCATTATAAACTCTCTTGAGCACAAAATGGGTGCGTTAGCTCTCACAATGCTTTAAAGTCCAATGGTCCTCACACACTTACTTGTTACAAACTTCCAAATAATTTCTCCCAACTCCAAGTACCTTCAAAGTGTTTGCTTTCAGGAGCTATCTTAATAGTTTCCTTTTCACTGCCATGGGTACGCATTTGTTATTAAAGCCATTCTCCATCTTGTCTTATTACATAATTATTATTTACTGCATATAAGTGTTGCATTTTAACACACTGTGACAACTCAAAAATCATAATGATCATTTAAAACCTAGAGTCTATATTATGTATACTTTTTGCTTTGGGGGAGTGAAAAGGACCAGATAATAGGCTCTGCTCTGCAGGTACAATGTGTGGGCCACTTGCTTCTGTTCAAAAGGCATTACAGCTCGGATTGGAGAAACAGGACTGGCCTAGGCCATAAGCTGGTGCACGTTTGCCACCAGCAGTACTGTTTTTCGGTGTCAGCAGTGATCCCATCCCGTGGCGCTCCGCATCACACGCTGCAGCAGAGCAAAGGCCGGTCAAATGCCGGGGGGCTGCTGGACTACGCAGGGCTGGATCAGGCGCACCAGGGCAGGTGGGAAGCAGCGTGCGGGGTGTCATGGGGCTCCCACCTTGCGGGACGGCTTGTCCAGAGAGGAGGTGAGAGCAGAGGCATCGGATTTGGAAGAGCACCACGCAGTAACTGCTGGCATTCTGGCGTTCTGGAAATGGCCAGTGACCTGTGAGTAGGAGTAAAAGGAAAGCTGAGCTTGGCTACAGATGATCTTAGCTCCCAGGCCCCAGTCCCCTTGCCTCCTCAAAAACAACAGCAACAAGAAGACACGTATCATGGACAAGGGAGAACTTACCATTTGTTTTCCTTGATGTGCAGGAAGATGTCGACAGAAGCAGATCCTTTCCACGTGGCAGTGACCACTAGAGAATACAGATGATAAAATTAGTTCAGCCAAAGAGACCAAAGAAACTCCAAAACTATTTTAGCTGTAGAGACTTAGCTTAGATATATATTTTTTTAATAGAATGTTTTAAAAGGGGGATTTTATTTGAAATGGCACTTTCTTAACTTAGAAGAGCTCTAAGGAGTCTAGAAGGCTCACAGGAGTCTAAATATTTTGTCATCTGTACGTGCCCTGAGATTACCAAATGCCTCTGTACAAAAATACAGGAAAAATCAAACACCCACAAGTAGAATGCTTACAAACAGTTCTCACATTAATTAGCTACCTACACTAGTTAACTGACTCGCTTTCTTAAATGTCATTCCTCACCTCACTCTTCACCCATTTAGACTATGAACCTCAGTCCTTCCAGGATCCAATATCTTGAATATTTTCCTCAGGGTAGTCATGTAATACTTTTCATTCAGGAACATGTTACTTCCCAGCACAAGTAAGGAGAAGGGCTGACCCTAAGCTGTTCACCAGCATCGCCACTGGAGCACTTACCAGGGGAGGTACCAGCTCACAGCTGCCTTAATGACAAAGGATAGGATGTCCTGCTCTATGCAAAGTATTGAAACTTCCTTTGGGCTGGCAGCTTGTAGAGTGTGAGACTGCCTGTGTTGCTCACTAATTGCATCACTTAATGTAAAAGAGGGAATTATGAAGCTATATAATTTGTTTAGCAGATCTAAACTGTATAAGCTATTGTAAGATGTTCGGTGGAGGAAGGGGATGCAGTTCTCCCCCCTTAATGCTAAATTAATAGTAAATTAATAGTAAATAGGGTTGGAAAGGCTGTAATACCAGAGCCAATGTCAAGTGGGAGAATATAAAAGTTTGTAACAGCTTACTGGATCTGATACAGAGTTGACCAGAGAAGTTGTATTTGGTCTTGAAAAATATCATCACAAGAGAAGGGTCAAAATATTCAAGGAAATTTGAAGCATGATTTAAAAATTGATGGTCGTATCTGGGATCCTCAAAGACTTTGGGACAGCTGCTGAGAAATTGCAATGGGATTTGGTTTTGATATGGCTGGCATAGAAAACGGATCACAGATATAAGCTAAAAATTCCATTTTAGTTGTTCTTGAGCTTCAATCCCGTGGTCTTATGCTTCAAGTAAATACAGAAATTTGAGTGGTGGTGGGAGCTCTAATCTTTCTATTTATCTGGGAATTTTTCATATGTTACCCTTTACCGGTGTGGCCAAACTGTCAGCCCAAGGGGCAACTCCAGTTTGTCAGGACCTCAGGGTTGGGTGGGAAATGACTGTCAGGACAGCATCCGAAACATGTCAGCCAAACATTTCTTTCTGTCAGCACACAGCCCTAGGCTTAAACTGGGATTATCCTGCAGCGATGCCACAAACCTGGCAAAGCTTTCTGAAAGACTGAAAAAACCCCTTGATCTAGGTCCTTCAGCTCTGGGATATGCAACTGTGCCTATTGCTCTGCACACACTTGAATGGGAAGACCCCAAGCTCTGCAGAATAAATCCTGACCACACTGAACCTGATTGCAACAGTCCGCCTGGCTCTAAGAAAGGCAGTATTTCACCTGGGAAGTCTATTGTTTAGTGTCAGAAACTGCAGAATCTCAGCAAGAGGAGAATAAAACCTCTTCAGCTGAGACACTCCAAAGAAATAGAAAGTTGTGCCAGAATTGTTCCCATATCTGCCTGAAGATGTAATGTGTAGAGCCAGGTAAGCAGCAGTCCTCAGATAAGGTGCATTTACAATTGCCATGTGACGGTGACTTGGTTATGGTTGCTGAGAACAGTAACGATCTATTTAATGCAGTATCTGTGATGGGTTAATAATTGAAACTCACAGCTGCTGTTGCAAGGACATGGTGTCCAGCCCTTTATTCATATCCAGATCTCTGGCTGCTAACTGGATCTTAACCAGTGGGTTTGATTAACTGTGCCATGATATCTCTTCTGTTAAAAGGGTGGTAATTACATGTTCCAGGAAAAACAGAAAAGACAAGTCCGTGGAACAGATTGGGATAGGCCCATGGTATTTTGTTTCAACTAAAGAACAAAAAGCAAGTCTTTGAAATTGGCTCCTGAAATAAAGAAAGATGCAGTTTGGTTGTTCAGGATGGAATTATGGATATGCCTGTTGCAGAGAAGTAGAATAACCAATGGGATTGTACAATGAATTTCCCTATTAGTCTCTGTGTGAAGGAATCTTAATTGGTGCTAAAATAACAGGTCATTTGTGTGTAGCGCTATAAAGATGATGAGTTTTTTCTATCCAAGAAGTTATTTCATGCAGGAGGGAATCTTACAGACCACATATAAAAATATCTTGATCTCTGACCTTGTTTGTTGGAGATTATGTAACTTTTCCCAGATAATTATTTTGCTGCATTGATGAAAACCTATTGAGCTGTTATTTAATGCTTAGCTACTGCACTGTGCTTTTGAAAAAGAGGTCATAAAAGGATTTTCTCTGTCTCTCTCTCACTCTCATAAAATTTAGTACAACTTTTTGTCCTGAGACTGTTCTCCTTTTCTCAACTGAAGGTCTTAGTGCTTTGGAAATTCCTAGCTTGAGCCCAAACTAAAGAAGTTGCCTTCCTCTGAATCATGGAAAAAAATATCTGCCTACAGAAGATCAGTGAAAAAAAGGTACAGGTGGAACTGAGCTGCTTAAACACAACTGTTCAGTGTCATTTAAAGTGCTTTATCTGAGACATCTCCACTGGGGTGGAAGAGACAATTCAACCCAAGAAAATTCATTTTCTGGGTCTGTTTTGTACAAGAAGGCTTTGCTATGCCTTCCACTTAAGAATCTGAGAGTCTTGTGAAGATGGAACTATGGATGCTTCCTACTCATTTCTTTAGAGGCAGAAATCATCCTGAACATTGCTTTGTGAATGCATCTATCTGTTTCTAACTACACTGCAGAGCAGCAGCGTTGGCAGAGAAAGGAAGCTGTGCCTCTGATTTCAGAGGCAGTCTGCACATCCGCTCAGTCTGGCGGTTTTGGTGTGTAGGATTTGAATCTGTGTTTATGCAAGTCTTCCCAGTTAATACTAAAACAGCACAGGATCGCTAGGCAAAAAATAGCAGCTCCCACCTTGGATCATACAATGGTGGGCCCATTTTCTACATGACACCAGTTTTAGATTGCTGTCTATGTCCAGCCTGATTTCCTTGTATAGATGTAGGCACAGAGCAATTTTTAGGGATTTCCCACTAATTTCAAGGGTAATAAGATGCCTAAATAAATGCCTGAGGTTCTGGAAATTTTTCTCCAAATCAGGGAAGCCCTTTAGCTTCACTGAACTCTCTTCACACATTTAGGTTTACACCGGTATGCCTTGTTGGGTTCGTTGCTCTTAAATCTTAACTTCAGCAGGTGATTGATTTTCTTCTCTCCTCTTATTTAAGTTTCGTGTGAGTCTTGTTATAGACCAGAACACAAAATGCATGAAAAGGGGCAGTGTAGGCATTAAAAAAGAAAAGAAAAATCAGGAATCAGGAAGTTGAGAAGGTCAAATGAGTCAGTAGAAAGAAACTACAGCCACTCCTACCTCTAGTCATTTTGACTGTGTATTGTTCCTACAGATCTGAACTCTCTAAAACAGACAAATCACCAGAATTTTTAGGACAGTCTTGGTTGCCAGGTAAAGTAAATACTAACATTGTATTACGCAAAAAACTTTTGCCTTTTTTCTGGGGCATTCATTTTGCAGTTCCTAAAACCTGGATTCAAGCACTGGGATCATCCTCCTGTGTCAGTAAGAACATTGTGCAGTCCAGCCTTGTTTCTGTCGCTTCATATTCTCTTGCCAAGGGATTCTTCTGTTGCTCCCAAGTCTTTGACTTCCCCTTAGCTAGTGAAGAAAATTGCAGATAGGATTTCTGGAAGCAAACATCTGGGTATGCATCCACTGATACTCGTAAGAAAAGTGTGCTGCATCCTGGGGATAGGTGCCTGCTGGGGACGCGGGGCCCTGGCCCACGGTAACACTTGCAGTTAAGGTGGGATCCCTAGTAGAAGAGGATCCAGCTCTGACCCCACCCAGCTGCACAACCTTGTCTCAAAGAAGTGAGAGCACTAAGAGTGTGCAAGGGCAAGCAGAAAGAAAGTCTGCAGAAAGATAAGGATGATGAAATTACAGACAGAGGAAGGGTGGTTGGAACAGGATCATCAGGTGTGTGAGGATCCAAGAGGGAAAACCTCTACATGAGAGGTGTAAAGTCTAAAGAAAGAAAGCAGAGAGGTTAATCTGAGGTCTTCTTGGTGTCACTAAGTCACCAGTGGATGGAGTTGGTGGCAGAGGGCAGGTTGGCAGCAATGAGGATCTGGCATGGGGAGCTCCAGGCACTGGCTCTTCTCCCCCAGTTCACTGATGCTTGCCTCATCAGCAAAGGATGTTTGAGTGCCTTGTCATGGTGGCAAGAAGGCCTGAATCCTACTTTTCTTGTGTGTGTCAACTAAGAAATAGCTGTTTCATAATTTTCAGTTGCATGTGTCTTGCCTGCAGGATCTTTTCATATGGCTAAGGGAGCCCAAACAGACTCACCCAGAAGAAGGTTGTTTAAAAGATAAATATAAAATTGAATAAAGATTTTTTTTTTTTTTTTTTAAGGAATGGTTACTTATTTGCAAAATTTTGCCTGACTTGAATTGAATACACTGACTGAACTGACTGCTGAAAACACATTTCTTGAAGTAAGCTGGTAATACAGGACTCAAGGGTGGAAACAACAGCAGACATATTGGATCAGCAAAAATATGTTAGAGTTGCTATGTCTGACTATGTTAATAGGTAATGAATCAAATGGCAATAACTGCCATTTTTACTTAAAAATTGCTCTATGGAAATAGGCTCTCCGCCTTTTTTTTTTCTTCTTTTTTTTTTTTTTTCCTCTTTTGGTTATTTATTTCTTCAGCTTTCTCTCCTTCTGTCCTTCTTGTTAGTACTTTATCAATTATTAATCAAGCTTTCCCCAGCTTCATGTATTTAAAACAGCTGGTGTGACTTCAGCAGTCCCTCATGATATTTTTGAAACCTGGTGATTTACAGCTATAAATAATAACTTTTGTTTTCTTTTCATGCTGCTTTATTTTTTTTCCATCACTTAATTTCCAACAGTTGTCTAATGATACATTTATGTTACCTGTGACAAACATATTACACTGATACAGACTCAGGAGTTCAGACTGTTGCAGCAAGAAAGGTTTCGTGCTTGGATTTAATAGGTAGGAAGTCACAGATTAATTCCGGCACGGTGCTTCTCGGAATTCAGCGTGACCTATTCATAATGGTGCACGTCTAACCTTTTCTCTTTCATTCTTACAGGCTGAAGAAGAAGACAAGAGCTATTGGTCTTGGGTTTAGATTCTGGAAGTTAAAGAGCAACTCGTTAAGACAGCTTTTAATTTGGACCCATAGTCTGTTCGTGTAAATATTCAGCTCCAGGTCTTTCAATCTAACTTGAATGGCCTGGCCATTCTGCGAAGCTGTTTCCCACCGCTGCGTGAAAACAAAATGTCAATTGACATGATATATCGCTAAACGCAGTTCCAGTGACGGCTGTGACTCAGGTCGTGTTGCGTTCAGTGGCGTGCTTACACTCTCAGAACACGACCTCTGTAACTAACAGGTGACAGATGGGAGCACTTCTCAGAAAGTACCCCCCCAGGCCCTCGCATATACACAGCTTTTCTTCCCGAGGGAACAGGGAGGTATTCAGCATTAAAGCACTGCTGAAATTCTCGAGAGTGATTTCTGCTAGGTAACTATTTCAGTGACGTTGCTTTTCTTCGGGACTTGTGGCATTGTCGTACAGCATGCGTTATGCAATGTTTGTTCATACTGTTGTGGCGGGTCAATAGCTGTGCTGATTGTTCATTTTAGTGTAGGTTGCATACATTTTTCCAGCAATCAACGTGGTTTGCTTCTTGTATTTGTATTATTGGGCTCTCTACATAGTCTGGTCCAAAATTCTATTACATGAACTCCCTTTTTCCTTTCCTGTCAACAACACGGATCATCTGTAGAATCAATAGTAAATTCTCCCCAGCCTTCAATTCAATGTCAAACTGCAGCTCAGCTCCACCAGACATTTTTGAATAATGAAAAGCACATAAAATGTTGATTTATGCCTGTTTCCTGTGCATAAATATATACAAATCTCTCTATATGTCACCTATGTATTTGCCTCTCTCTGAACTAATTATTCGTGTTGTGTTTCATTCTTAAAGAAAGAAATTACACCTGAGAGACATGACATGGATCTTATTATTTTGTTTAGGTTTGGGATTTTTTTTCAGGGAAAAAATGTTCTTGTTTGCCTTTAGATTTTCTATATCTATTAAGAAATTGCATCTTCTTTCTTTGCCTTAGTCACATATCATAGGTCAGAATAAGAAAAGGTTTTCCTCTTCTCCTAATGAATTGGGCCAACAAAGTTATTACTGGGATCTGCCAGTCTGTAGGTATTCAGAACTTGATGGAAGTGCTTTTTCAATGCTTTACCGTCATATGGTTTGATCACCTGTGTAGCATGGTGATACCTGCATGTGAACGTGCACATGCAACACAAGGACAGTATTGTTCTTCTTCTAGGAACGGAATTTATTTCCTGCAGGTACTGCACTTGATAGATTTTGAAAGGAAGATTTGTTAAGTAAGTGCCAAAACCAACAAAGAAGAAAAGTCATCTTTCACACAAAACAAGCACTTTTTAAAGAACCGAGCATGTTACTGGTTGCTGTTGTACTTTAGCTTAAGGCCACCACATAAATTATATTTGACAAATTATGGAAGGTTATGCACACCTGTTTGTATCAGCGCTATGAAATATTCATTTCAATATAGCTTCTAGAGTTTAACTGAACACATTACTCCCTTCTCAGACTTATTTTTAGGGTCTTCCTTGCGTCTAGGCATACTAATAATGCTCCATTATCTTGGTTTACAACTAATTGAGGCAAACATATTATGTTATGTTATGTTATCCCTTCCATTAAAACAATGCCAATGATCCCCATCGAGAGCTTCAGTTAAACTTTCAGAAAATTCAAGGGACATTGATTTGTTATTCTCCATCAATTACCTTTCATGCTGAGGTCACAGACAGAACACCATTGATTTGTTTATTTAAAATGAAGTTGCAATGCAGGATGCATTTCTGTTCACTTGACTTTTTAATTTGTGTGGAGAATTTTCGGCTGAACCCTATGCATTGAACTGTCAGTTTCTCAGAAATTTGCTAAAATATAAAAATGGCAGCAACCAAGTTTGAATTGAAATACAACACCTGTGATAAAAAAGCTGGTAGAGTATATTACAGCATAGGCATAAACAAATAAATCTTCCTAAATATAAATTACTGCAGCTGTATTGACTAGACAATCTGCCCCAGCACATCCCAGGAATACGTCTGTTTTTTTTTTTTTTACTATATCTGTACTCCTACAAGGAATGTTAAAGATCTGGAGTTGTAAATATACTAATAAATTAGAGACAGCAATGATTTATTGTAAATCCATAGTAGAAAGCTGTCACTGAAGATTACAGCCAGGATGGATTTGAGCTGTGCCACTTTTACTCTTTCTGTTTGCTGGACATTTCTCTTATACTCCTTATTGCTTAGCAGGGGCAGTAAGATATCTGCATATTGAAGTAAGTCTTCCCCTCTGCCACCCCCCCATCCACCCCACCCCACGAAACAAAAAGATACCGCAATGATATGAAAATATTTGGGTGGACAAAATCTGGAGTTTGTGATTTAACACATCACCCTAATCTGTGTTCTGGGCTGTGTTGTTGAGAAGATGACACTCAAGACTCTGGATTCAGAGTGATGTTTTTCCTTATTGGGTCAAATATGGCAGTAATTCAGTCCGGAATATGCAGTATTTCTGTAAGAGTTTGCACTGTGGCAGAAAAATATGGCAGTCATGGCCAGAGGTGCTTGGAATATCTCTTAACACGCTGCATTTTGCAGCACAGTTTTGGGTCTCTGTGTGTTGCCCACAGCATTTGGGAGCCAGACTCAAAGCTCAAGGCACAAGAGGAATTTAGTTCAAACTACTTTGTCTGCTGGCCTTGGCTGCATCCGGCTGATGTCTGTTATTACTGCATAGCCATTGAGTGATTTGAAACCCAGCTGATGAGAGTTTATTTGTTATCTTTCTTCCTCTTTCACACAGATGATTTGATTAAATGTGATACCAGAATTCAGGAGTCAGATGAGAAGAGATCTTCTCAGGAAAGAAAGTGAGTTCGGTTTCTTCCCAACGCTGATGCAGGACGTACTGCTTCTTTGCCCTTCCCTGCTGTTTGGCTTGCTGCTGATCTTGTGCTTGAAGGATGTATTTATATCCCCCTCATGAAGCATGGGCCCGAGAGATGTCTTTTCTGACCTTTCTTGTTCCTTGGGAAAATGTCCAAATATGACACGCTGCAGTCTTGTCTTCCTGGTCCTGCAGCTGGCCTGAAAAACCGGTAGCAGAAAACAGTGCACATGCTTAACTTTGAGTTTTACTGATAACAACCAGGTGATGTTAATTCTGGCAAGCTACAAATGTTTGCCTTTCCTACTGTGACAATCATTCCTTATGGGAACTGGGAAAAACTTGAACCTTCTTGCCATGAGCTGGAATTGTATTTATCCAGAAGTATTTTAAACCGTTTTTCTCCTCAGTTTCTAAGTCACGACCCGACTCATGATTACTGAATACAATTGTATAAGAATTACCAGCCTGCGCCAGTCTCATATAGTACAAATCATGGCATGGCTGATCATTTCACATGGTAGTCCAAACAAATATTATTCTCCAGTATTCGATGTAGTGATAAGATTACATTGTTATCAGTGAAAATGCTCTGTGATTTGTCACTACTCCCTGGTGACAGTGAACCGATGCTGGCTGGATTACTCCTGCAAGCATCTCCAGGGTTTAGCAGATGTTGGCAGGTGCTAACTTTTGGCAAGAAATAGAAGTAATAAGATAAGAAATAACAGGTAGAATCATAGAATCATAGAATCATTAAGGTTGGAAAAGACCTCTAAGATCATCGAGTCCAACCGTCATCCCAACACCACCATGCCCACTAAACCATGTCCCTAAGCGCCACATCTACACGTCTTTTAAATACTTCCAGGGATGGTGACTCCACCACTTCCCTGAGCAGCATGCTTCCAATGCTTGACCACTCTTTCAGTAAAGAAATTTTTCCTAATGTCCAGTCTAAACCTCCCCTGGTGCAACTTGAGGCCATTTCCTCTCGTCCTATCGCTTGTTACTTGGGAGAAGAGACCAACCCCCACCTCACTACAACCTCCTTTCAGGTAGTTGTAGAGTGCGATGAGGTCTCCCCTCAGTCTCCTTTTCTCCAGACTAAACAGTCCACGTTCCCTCAGCTGCTCCTCATAAGACTTGTGCTCTAGACTCTTCTGTTTGGTACCTTCTGTTTGGCTTATATCTGATGATGTTACCCTCCAAAACTGAAAATTTCTGACAGAATGCTACTTAACTGTGTTCATATTATATTATATGTTCATGCTTAATAACTTATGTGGGGTAAAGTGCATTAAAAAGTAGAAAGAAAAGAATCTTAACAAATTCATTCTGCGGGAAAAAAGTTCTGGGTTCTCACTGTTTCCACAAATGGTGTATAAAATGAGGCTTTCTTCAGTGTGAGGAGAGAGCTAAGCTGTTGCATAAAGTTAACCAGTAGTGACCGTGGCGCTCATTTTTTATTAGGCCTTGTAAAAACCGTACCTACACATAGGCACAGTTGACCAGTGATGACTGGCTTTTGTGTCCTAGCTGTTCAGTATGGGTTTAGTATGTATTTGGTTTGAGAAGGGTGCCAAATATCTGCAAGATGGTGAAGGTGGGTTATGAAATAGCAGGTATGGAACCAACATTATCTACTATGGAGTGGTATTGTTTGTTTTTCCTATTTTGTTTCTTATTTTCTTGCCAGCTGTCTAGCTGTTGCTTCCTTAGTGTGTTTATCTGGGCAAATCCAGACTGGAGTTTCCACGATATTGTCATGTAATGACCTAATCCAGGACATCTTGTATGTGTGAGTAATGCTCATCTGCATTAATGGTCCTGCTGGCAACACTGCTATTACTCATGTGAAAAAGTCTTGAAAGAGCAGATCCAACCTTACTCTGGTAAAACTGGAGATGTAGTTAAAAACTCACCGGGAAACCAGATTTGCCACCTAATGTAAACTATGAGGTGATGGAGGAGGGAGAAACGGTGTGACTGCCCTGTCTGTATCTGGCAGTTCTCAAAACTGGTTATGACCATCTTTCCTCTGTCACCTTGAAGATAAATATTCTTTTGCCTTAGACCATTTTGCTGGAAGGGGCTCAATAAATGTCACTAGGTGCAAGTGACAACTCTGTGATAAGAGCAGTAGGGTGATACTGAGAGTAACTCTCCCTTTTGGCTGTACCAAAAGACTTTCTAGTCCAGGGTCTGGCAGTATTTGACCCTTCTTTTCTCGTCCAGCCAGCATCCATCCACCTCTTTATCTGAAGCAGATGAATAGTTTATCCTTTGTTAAAATGGAGAGGACTGGAGGCTTAGCTTGTCCAGATTACTACTACTCATTCGGAAGATTTGCTCTATTTGCTAGTATGTGGAATCGCCTTGGCTGGTGAAGGGCATGCATGAAAGCAGCCCTTGAGGAACCTGCTTGACTTGTTCTTGGCAGTGGAGACAGCCTGTGTGTGAACTCACCACCCAAGTGGTGGCTCGCAGGGATACACTCCCCAGAGTCTCCCAGAAAAGTGGGGACACAGCTTCCACACTTATCACCAGGATGTCTGTCTTTCTGCAGGCATCTGGCTTTCTCTAGCCCAGCCTCCTGCAACAATGACACAGTCCCTTGGGCATCTGTTTTAAAGCACAAAAGCCTTTGTGTAGGAGCTTACAAAAGAAATCTTTGAGCCAAGAGCTGAGATCACCATGTGTATTCAAAATAACAACAGAAAATGGCCATCTCTAGGGGCAATGGTGACTTAAAAATACTCTTGAGCAGCGTAGTGTGGGAATCAGCTGGAATCAGCTTTTGGATGCAAGTGTTCAGCAGACTCTAAGTGTCTTAACGCTTGGACACTGTTCTATTAATATTCAATAGTAGGCAGCTACTAATTGGTAACACGCAGAGGAGTAAAATAGTCAGGCTGCGAAAGCCCGCCTCACTTTGAAAGAGTATCTGCCAGAACTTTTACTCTGCTCTAGACTTAGTTGTCAGTGAAAACAAAATTTGTTAACCTCTTCTATTCTTGGAGTTTTATGAAACAATGACCTGTTTCATTTGGTTAGTCCCTGCTTCTATAGAATCATAGAATCGTTTAGGTTGGAAAAGACCTTTAAGATCACCGAGTCCAACCATTAATCTAACACTGCCAAGTCCACCACTAAACCGTGTCCCTAAGTGCCACATCTACACATCTTTTAAATACCTCCAGGGATGTTGACTTAACCACGTCCCTGGGCACTTCTCTGCTCTCCTTCCTTTAATTTAAACTACCACTGACGTTTCTGGGAATTTGTTTGAGAGAATGATAGAAACCTTTGTTGCATAAGTGCATGAGAATACTTTGAAAAATCCAAAGTCATGACATCAAGTACCACAGTCAAGATATAAGGCAAAAAAGGGCAGTAGGTAGAGAAACAAATACACTTTTCCTTCAATTGGAGTGGCCGTACGGGTTCCCCTTATTCACAGGATAGTCTCCTTCCAATATGCAAGTGAAATAAGAAAACAAATTTCTAGGTTAATAAGATTGGTTTTTTGTTTCTTTTCTCCTTCAGAAATTCTTGCTTAGAAAGGGATATCAATGGGCAGAAAGATTGTTTTTTGGTATAGAAATATTTCCGTAAAGAGTAAAAAAGTCTGTTTCTTACTACCTGTAACCAAATGGATGTATTGAACAGATGATGGACTTATGCTTAAAACATGGGGCCAACACTCAGAAGCACCTGATCCAAGTTCCTCGTGCTCTAAGACTTCCTGTGTATCCTTGGTTGAATTTCATACCACCTTCAGTTTTCATGTTAAATTGAAAGATGAGGACTACTTCTACACTTCAGCAGTGTGAAGAAAGCGCTATCAGTATTTATCAGTATCGAGCATACATGTTCATCTGGGTGCCTCCTGTGTTCCTCTGCTCCTGAGTTCTGGTTTTTGTGACATGACGGCCTTGGCCTTGCAAACGAAGTTAGGTCCTGTTACAGTAAGGGCATATCAAATCACTAAGAATATTGAGAATAGCCTTGCAAAAAAGCCTTCGTGGATCAGATACTGTAATCTCAGAGATTCTCTGAAACAATCTTGTAGGTGGCTTGCCATCATGGAAGTGGGCATAGTCATGGTCTTTCTCAGTCTTCTTCCAAAATGGCTTGAAGAGACTGTTATGCTGCTCTTTCCTAAATCGCTCTCCTAAGACTTTCAGTTGGCAAGGTGCAACTCTGTATGTCCTTGTTAGATGGAAAAGGGCTCCACTTGAGTAGTTTCGTCTCCTCTCTGTATGATTCACATATACAGCTCTCAAAAACTCATCGAGTGTATTGTATGAGGGAGAAATCTGTCATTTTCATTCTTGCTTTCAGGAATGCAGGATGTCACTAACGGTAAAAACTGTAAAGGGGAGCTTATATCCACGTGGAGTGCAGCAGTACAGACTTTCCCACTCCCAATGCTCTTCACAGAATACAGAAAAGGAGCACCTACTGGCTTTTTGGTGTTTGCCAGGAGATGCTAGTGCCAGGAGGTGACTTCAGTGGAAAAATGCACTGGAAGATGTACACAATATATCTGTAACACAACTTGCCAGGCCCTTTTGATTCAAGATGACATCTACTAGCATAAGCATGAGAAAATCAAAGATTTTAGTGTGAGGAAAGAAAGGGGCAAATAAGCCCACAGATTTTTATACTAAAAGCAGATGTTGGGAAGACTCTGCAAATCAAAGGGGACAATTTTTCTCAAGCAGAAAATAATTCATTGGAAGGCAGCATTGTCTGTAATATGTTTACACAACTTCGGACAAGGAAATTTTTTTATTCCTTTAGACCATACAGACCAAGTAAGGACAATGAAAGGCTCTGACTGTTTGTGTCATCTTCTTAATTTAGAGTGTGTGGTGAAGGGGCATGTTTATGTGTGAAATATACACATGGGACCTGCAAGGCTGTCTGCATGTTAGGGCAGACGCAAGTTTTGAGTGGAAAACTCATTAATATTTTCAGTACAGCTGTTTCTCAAAATGGTCACAATAGCTTAACAACGCTTAAAAATGAGACTGGACAGACCTTTTACTGCTCTGAGCTATTTCACTCCACTGTATCTTTCACTTCGCTCTATCTTTCCCTCCTGCCTTTCTTATTCACATGGAGTATGAGTTCATGAAAATACTTGGGTCTTGGTGATCCAAGGCTATTTAAGCATCATTATATTAAAAAAATCTATTGGATACTCATCTGAAAATATTCTTAAGGTGACGTATATACATATCTATGTCTATATATCTGTAAACAGGCAGACAGATCGTGTGCATCAGACAATGCAGTCTGGTGGGTCATTGAAATGCAACTTAAAATGCTTGTGAGTCAGCAGTAGATCCAAAAGTAATTCCATGGAAATGAATGCAGAAAATCTAGATTTCTGATGGGATGACTCAAATGCAAGAGATTTTCCTGCAGATTATATTACAACAGCAGTTGCTTGTAAATTTATTTGATCTTAATGAACCTTTTCACTAATTCTGACTTGGTAATTTTATACAAAACCTTAAAAAAAAGTGAAGGTTGGCAAGAGGTACTGCAAGAAGATTGACCAGCTCTCATTAGCATAAGTATGGCTGGTGGAAAAAGAAAGCATTTTTCAGAATAGGTTGTGCTCAGGAAAAAAGACTGTTGAGATATGGAAAAGAAGAAGATATATGGATTGGACTGAAAAATAATAGTATCTTAAGAACAGTGGTACATGGGCTTGGTGAATAAATGGGATCAAGGTAACTGTTTTGTTTGAATTTCTCACATGAGTTTGTTTGTTTTATTTTTCTTTTCATTTCATCTTCGTATTTGAAGTCCACTTTAGACTTTTTCAGATTTACTACATGTAAGCTGACATGTATTACACAAAATGATCTGGTGTTATCAAACTGGAAACGTCACTTGTAAACATTCACAAAAAATACTTCCATGGGAAGTATAGCGCTTCATACTGTGTTTTTATGGCAGGCTCTACTAATTGTGCATCTGGTGATTTGTCACTGGAACCAAGGTTTCAAGGGAACGGAACCGAAATGAACAATGGAGAGCAAAACACAGGAGGGATATTTAAGCAATATGAATGAAAGGAAATCCAGGTAATTTTTTAAAAATTCTTTCGATGAAGTTAGAGTTATTCCATTAAAACCAGATTTGCTACTTAAGGGGAATCAGCTCAGGTCCTAATCGGTTTGCTGATAGAGTCCGTTTAATCTCTGACATTGCCTATGAAAGAAACGGAACACAGTTGTATATGCTAGGGACTGTCAGCAATTTAATCAACTCTAACTATTTCCTTGTCTTTCATACAAAGAAAAATTACAGTGCATCTGACATATAAAGGAAAGGTGTGTTTTGACCTTTGGGTATTTGTATGCTCTTACTTAGAATAGATGGGTTTCTTAGTCTTGAAAAACCATTTAGGGCCTCAGCTCTGACTTTTCTATTCAACCAAGCACTGAAGCAAATACTTTAAAACAACAATGGTCTGTTGAATTTATAGGACCTCAGGACGGCTATTTTTAAGTGTCTGCTGAATAGGACTGTCTTTTAATTAGATCAGTGTTGGGGATAGTTTGGATAGTTTGTTTCCATCACAAATAAAATAAGCACGCTTGGAGCTCCAAGGGACAGTGTCTTTTGACACATGGAGTGTGGCAAGTGATGCTCTGGGGAAGACACATGCAAGTAAGGATGCAAATGGATGAAGTAGTTGAAATGCACTACATCTGCCCACAAGTGAAAGAACAGGAAGGCCACTAAGCGGGGCAAGGGCCCCACGAAATGGCAAGCAGAAAAACTACTGGCACATGCTGGTTGTTGAAATGCATTGTTAGCCCCCCGACCAGCTGCGCTCACTGACAGGGTGTGGGTGGGTGTTTCTCCTCCATGCCACGTGTTCTGCCATCAGATCAATGGCATGCCCCCCCGAGGTTTGGGTTTTGGTTTGGTTTTTTTTTTTCTCTAAAGCTGGTGTGAATGCCATTGAGTACTCCACCCCACTCATTTCGATGGGTTTGTTTGGAACCATAACCTGCTCTGAGCTGAGAGACCAGAATGGTAGAATTTTTCCTATTTGTTTTATAGGTTCTTTCTATCACTCCGTAATTTTTTAAAGATGTCTGATAGATAAATTATGCTTTTAAAGTTGCCTGGCCTGAATTTTGAAAATATTTGGAAAGGATTACAAGACACTAAACAGTCTCCATTACTTAGAACATGCTGAAGATTGTCTCAAAATTTATGTGGTTTTAAATTTTTTAAATTTTACTTTTTGCTAGTGCTTTTCTGTATTACTGCTTAGAAGCAGACAGTTCAATGACTGCAATAGTAGGAAGATCTGTTGCCTCAATTTTTTTCAATAGCAGTTGACCGTGAAACATTAGAACAGCAGTATTACAGAGATGAGAGAAAACAAGAATGAGCAACTTTCAGGTTTTTATTATGTAATTTGAGAAAAGTTCACATATACCTACTTCCTCAATACCACGTGCATTTTTTTTGCACATGAATTGCACAAAATATATCGTTGTGTACGTTTTTCTTCTCAAACTCTGATAATAGAAGCAGCTTCTCACAGTTTTGAAAAATTGAATAGCATATGTGGGAATGTGGAGATCTGTGAAAGCCTGAAGTGTTTCAAATAGGGGCTTTTTTTGCTGGGTGGGAGAACCTTGTTAGCATGAGTCCAGAACTTTTTATGTTCACTAAGTCAGAGACAAAGGTTTAACAAGCAAAACCACCTTGTCCAGCATATTCTCACTACATATATTTTCTAGTTTCCTCTAGTTTTGTTTTTTGAGCCAGGTTGAGTTACATATCTTTTTCTGTTTAAATCAAGTTTTCTGTAAATTAATGTCAGGTGTAACTGAAACCTAGTTATTCTTAATAGTTTTATAATGACATCTGTGCCAGGCAAGCATGCCAGGACGAATTTTCTAAAAGTGCAGAAACAAGCATGAAGTAAAAATAAACTCAAATTGAAATAGTTTGCTTGCAGTAAAATTTCATTTCAATGTGACTTTACTAGGCAAAATGATAACAGTTCATACGACTGGTTTTTAAAAAAATATCAGTGTCAGGTGATTCAAATTCTCTGATGATCAGTCGGGTAGCAAGGCATACAAGGAAAATTTGGCTTAAACACTGTCTTCACCATAAGGTGGATTTATTTCAAACTAGGCAAAATTACCTCACTGATAATTAAATTAACAAAGAAAAAAAGAAAACCAAACAAGAAAAACAGGGAAATTTGATTTCCCAGAAATATTTACACCAGATGAACCATTTTGACTGCAAGGCAAACTATGGCAGGACTCCATCTCAGCTTCCTTTTCCTCATTATTGCATGCCAAAATCCAAACTAATTCTTGATGGTGCACAGATTTCCTCGTCCTGGCTACCTGCAGCTGTTGACTGTGACTGTAAGGCACCGAGGCTGCTGGCTGCAGTAATTTGTTTGTTTGTTGCGTGGCCACTGTGAGCAGTGGCTGCTGAGGCTCCCACCTCATGCAGAGCACCCCAATGATAAGACAGCTGCCAAATAACCTCCTGTGTACTTTGGACAGAAATCTCAGTCTGAAAGTGTTTCTCAGTGCCTCATTTCTGTTTGTCTTGTCACTACAGCAACAGGGAATTGTATTTTTATGGTTCTATTATGTATCATGCCTTTTCCCGCTGATGACCTTGTGGCCTACTGATGACCTTGAGCTTGTAAATTTTTGGTTGCAGACTGGCATAATGGAACACAGTGACCTGTTTCATTGAAAATAATTGAATATTTTCATGACATTTAAAAAAAAAAATATTTGGCTTAAACAAAAAGAAAAAGAAAAAAAATACTCTGTATGGGAAAGAAAAGGAGAATGGAGAAATGTGCTTGGATTTGCATCTCAGATCTGCTGTCTTTATCTCAGACGCAACATTCTTAGAGACATCTCTTGCCAGGAATTACAAAATAATCAGGTTTTAAGATATTTTTAAGCAGACCAAGTAGCTAGTGTTCAAATAATCCCTTTTCTGAAATATCAGTTAGCAGATCGGGTTTGCAGAAATGATATTTTACTGTTAACAAGTTAGGAAGTTACTCACTAGCCAGTGTCCCATGTGCCAGGTGGGGGAGTTGTGGTGGTATTACCCTCTCTGATTTATAAAATCACTATTACTGCAGATATATGGAAAATGACAGCCCTGTTATGCTAGAGGACCTGCCCTATGTGAAAGCCCGGATAATAGAAAAGCAACAAAAACTCCAGCTACTGTACTGAGCACATTTGTTCACACATAAAAATACAAACAAGCCACTGAAACACATTGAAAGAAGAACGGGCATTTAAGTGCTAGGCTGCAGGCTGTAGAATCAAAGCAAAAGGAAAATTGGGTAGATGAACAAAACTAAATTAACAACTTCAAAACTTTCTGCAGGATGCAGTTAAAAACTTTGTATGTGAAATAAACACTTAAAATCAATACAAATTTCATGCTGCAAGGATGAAAGCACTATGGGGGCATCTCATTTCTTCTGGCCTTCCCCGACAATGCTCTGCTGTGTGGGTGAAGAGCTACTAGACAAAAAAGCATGTGCTCCAGCTGGAAGTGAGGGGGCTGCACAAAGAGCAAGGCTGTTTTACTACTGATATTTCATTAGCATTATTGTATGAAGTACAATGCTGCTTTGCACTGGGAGACATGGTGACAAGCTCAGAAATTACTACCGCAGAAGTCTGAATCAGGTTGTCTTCTAATATGTGCACACTGATTTCTCTAATAAACAACAGTAACCCCTTATTTTCTTCCTTTGTATGTGCATGCAAATTGTATGGCGCTGGAGATGATATAGCCAGGATATTTAACATCAGTTTTTACTGTATCAGCACAGCAGCACTGAAACATATCTGCAATTTCATATAAAAACCATACAAATAAGCAAACCAAACCATGTGTTATGGTTAAATCTGGAACTATTATTAGCTCTGTATTTCACACTTCCTTGTAGCAGCTATCCCACAAATAGATAACTAAAATAAGACTGAACGTTGTGTTCAATCTTGTGACCTTATGGTGATTTTTTACGTTTTTGTGAAACTGTTAGGCACAATCCTTTAATGGTCATTTTGGCTTCATGGACTATTTGAAAAACAAAGCTAGGGTTCTGAGGTAGTTAACAAAAGGTCTACTGAGTGGGCTGCAGAGTACAGCTGTCTTTTTCCAGCAAACCTCTTGACACAGATAGAAGAGCAGCACAACTTGCATTGAGCTTACCTTTGGGTTCAGAACATTAACATGCTGTAAGCACCATAACATCCTCATGGGAATATCTTCCCAGCCTGCAGAGGAATAGAGGGCAAAAAGCAGCTCCACAGGTTGGAGTGGGTTAATGCCATACACACTAGATAGTTGGGTGCTCTGCAAGGGGACAATGTAGGAAAGCTGTGGTGAAACAGTCTGAACCCACAGTGGCTGCTGCCTTTCAGGTTAAAGACATTTCTCCAGGGAAAGTTTGCCAGGGTTTAGTTCCCACTGGTGAATAGGGGCAATCTGTATGAAAAGGGGTGAAAATCTTCCTATGCATGAGACTAATTTCCATGCCAAATGAAGGCAGAATTATTAGCATGTGGTTAATAGCTCTTCTCTTTTTATAAATGCTGATGTTGATTTATTTGGAGAAGCACAGTGGCAGAAGAGCATCTTTTCCCTTGTTTTTCCTGTAGATTTCCCCTGAGTAAAACCTGGTATTTAATAAATGTGCAATGTATTTTCCAGACTGATTAGACTGTGTGGTGGAGTAAGAGCTTTTCAATTTTTTTGAATGTTATTTCTTTATAACCTTTATCTCCCTTTGTGAGGGCATCAGGGACCTCTTTTAAAAAATAATAGAAATGAAGTTTGAAAATAATGATCCTTCACAGCCATGTGTTGTAACTTTTGAATGAAGAGGCATTTGAGAAGAGTGGGGACTGGTATTCAGTACAGGCTGCAGGAGTAGAAAATTTCAACAGGCCCAAAGGCATGGTTTAAAGACCCCCTGAATAGTAAAAACATAATGCAATATAAAATTGTATCTATTTCTGCCACTGTCAGATGAACTCAGGAGCTAGACTCACAATGAATGGACGTATCATCCTGTTACAGTTGTGAGCGGACCCTGTGTCCTGTTTTCTGTATGACGAACTACAGAATTGGGGCTTATGAAGTACACTCAGCTTTTTCGCATAATGAAATAGGAACTTTAAGACTTCATTTTTGGTGTTTCAAATTTCCATCTTATTTCTTTAGGCTGACAGCCAATGTAGTGGCAGCATTTATACATTGTGTAACTTGTTCTGTGAAGTACTAAGTTGCACTCTCTCTCTCTTTTTTTAATATCTCACAGTCTCCGAGCAAGGCACAAACTGTTCCATAACATCTCTTAAACACTGGTCTTTGGCAAAGAAAAGGAATACACAGCACCTCTCTTGAATGACTAAAATCATTGAGTCAAAGTGAATAATTCATTCCCCACTGAGTAGAAGGTAAGATAAACACCTGTACATCACACATACCCAAAACAGCTTGATAGAAACCTCCCTTCTTCCGTGACTTGAGCAGGACTTTTACCAGGAGAACAGCAACAACAGGCTGTGGTGAAATATACTCTGACAATATTTTCCCTTCCCAGCCTTCCTTCTACATCTAAGTCATGACAAAAGACAGCAAACAGGTATCTTCTTTGCATCAGCTGCTGTTAGAGAAATAACCTTGTTTTCCTGACAGTGGCGAGGCCGCCTGCTTGGCCTTGCAGGATGTTGCAGAGATTTCTGATGGTAGCTATCTCCCTTCTGATGGTGTGGGAACCTATCAGATGAAGAAAGTTTTCAGTAAAGATGGGAAAATTATTTTAAGCTATTGGCTATGCTGTGCTATTACTAAACACTTGTGTGATCGGTGGACCTGCAGGTGACAGCATGCATTACTGGCAGCAGCAGCAGCGGGTTGAGAAGGACTGAAGAGTCCTGAATTCAGCCCAGGGTATGAAATGTGGGTTCTCATCTGAGACGTTTCTGCCACCGGCACTTTCTGCTTGTCCTCAACCTCTTTGGCTGCTAACCGTTTCCGCCGATAGCAATTTGTTCAGATGCCCTCACCCAGCGCTCTTGCTCCTCTGAACTTTGTTAAAGGTTCTGATCCCTGTATGTTAATGAGGGATACAGTAACAACACAGATAGTTTTAACCAGTGATTTAATGCAGAGGAACTGATTAGAGGCTCCACTTTCAGCTGCCAAAGCTAAGGCCTAGGTATTTACTGACATTTCAAGCACTCTGTTCTCTAACCTAGAAAGTAGTGATGTTCCTCATATTCTAAGCATTACCAGACAAAGATGCCCATATTTTGCTAATGTATGAGAAAGCGTCTGTCATGTGCAAGGACTTACCATTTTCAGTTTCTCCAGACTTAAGAACATGACTGACTTGAGTAAAGAAGGTGTTTTGTTAGCAATAGGGATATTGATCTGTCATCAGCATTGTGTTACTGTATCATAGTTTTGGAGAGATATTTCCCTTTGGGGTAGGAACTGACCAGCCATTAGAACTACTGTAAAAGGGAAAGGAAAGTTGCAACTGCTGGCTGAGAAATTGCACAGAAGTTATGCTTTGGCTACAGTATAGATCTGCAAAGCAGAACGAGGCTTACCCAAGAAGAGCTTTACCCTGTCAGAAGTCACAAAACCATTAGTATTACTACTTCAAACTCCATTTAAAGCTGGTTTGTGTATTTCTAAATTAGACAGGAATATTCATGGGCCATCAAAATGTGAATTTTGGTCTTGCCAGAAACACATCAGTACATATTCTTCAAAGGCGGCAAGTCAGCATGTTCCTGGAGAAGGAGGAGAAAGGCTGGGGGGAAAAAAGAAGGATGTGGGGGCACATGTGGCCACTTCACAAGGTGCTAAGAACTGGGAAGGGTCAGTGAGAATTTTGTGGTTTGTGGGGTGGGAAGGGTTTAGGACCTCTCCTGCGACAGGACAGGGCATGTGTGGTGGGTTGACCTTGGCTGGATGCCAGGTGCCCACCAAGCCCCTCTATCACTCCCCCTTCTCAGCTGGACAGGGGAGAGAAAATATAATGAAAGGCTCGTGGGTTGAGATAAGGGCAAGGAGATCACTCAGCAATTA
The DNA here is from genome assembly GCF_000690835.1 of Fulmarus glacialis. Lineage (NCBI taxonomy): Eukaryota > Metazoa > Chordata > Aves > Procellariiformes > Procellariidae > Fulmarus > Fulmarus glacialis. The sequence goes on along the minus strand of NW_009221244.1, from coordinate 72,995 downwards.
CCATCATGGGCAAAAGAGCCTCCATTTGGGGAAATTAGTTTAATTTATTACCAATCAAAGTCAGAGTAGGATAATGAGAAATAAAAACTAAATCTTAATATATCTTCCCCCCCATCCCTCCCTTCTTCTCGGGATTAACTTCACTCCTTACTTTCTCTACCTCGTCCCCTGCCAGCATCACAGAGGGTCGGGGAATGGGGGTTGCGGTCAGTTCATCACACGTTGTCTCTGCTGCTCCTTCCTCCTCACACTCTTCCCCTGCTCCAGCGCGGGGTCACTCCCATGGGAGTGGAGTCCTCCACAAACTTCTCCAACGTGAGTTCTTCCCATGGGCTGCAGTTCTTCATGAACTGCTCCAGCGTGGGTCCCTTCCACAGGGTGCAGTCCTTCAGGAACAGACTGCTCCAGCATGGGTCCCCCTCGGGGTCAAAAGTCCTGCCAGCAAACCTGCTCCAGCGTGGGCTCCTCTCCATGGGTCCACAGGTCCTGCCAGGAGCCTGCTCCAGCTCGGGCTCCCCATGGTGTCACAGCCTTCTTCACAGCGTCCACCTGCTCCGGCATGGGGTCCTCCAAGGGCTTCTGGTAGATATGTGCTTCATCCCCCATGGGCTGCAGGGGGACAGCCTGCCTTATCATGGTCTTCACCACAGGCTGCAGAGGAATCTCTGCTCCGGCACCTGGAGCACCTTTTCCCCTCCTTCTTCCTTGGTGTCTACAGAATTTTTTCTCTCACATATTGTTACTCCTTTCTCTGGCTGCAGTTGCTGTTGTGCAGCAACTTTTTTTCCACTTCTTAAATATGTTATCAAATATGTTACCACCGTGGCTGATTGGCTTAGCCTTGGCCAGCAGCAGGTTCATCTTGGAGCTGGCTGGCACTGGCTCTATCGGACGTGGGGGGGGCTTCTAGCAGCTTCTTACAGAAGCCATCCCTGTAGCCTCCTCGCTACCAAAGCCTTGCCATGCAAATCCAATACAGGATGACAGCTCCCTCTTTCTTCCACCACCCCCAGTGGGTCCTATTTGGCTATCTGTCACATGGGTGGGGAGGGAAGGGGGAGGCTGCTCCTACTACAAAGAGAGTCAGAAAAAGAGACCAAGCCCCGGCAGGGTCATCGAGCTGCGGAGGACCTGCACCACAGACTTGCTGCTCCTGCCAATGGTGGAGGGATGGAGACTTCTACCACTGGAAGAGCCCTCCATCTCCCACCCTGCTGCCAGCCTCCACTGCAGACAGCCAGGCCGGGTGGGGTCGGGTCGGGTGAAATCAACCATTTTGGCAGCTGGGATTTCTCAACCGGTGGCTCTCTCTCTCTCTCTGTCCCCAGTGCCTGTCTCTGTTCCAAGACAGGCAATACCAGGGCCAATGCCAGCTCTTTTCTCTCACCAATTTGTCACCAAGACTAATTATCCAACTTTTTAAAAATCACAGCCTTGCCTGAGCAGCCTTTGAGCTTTTTCTTGGTCTAGATGACTACTATGCAACAGTTAGGGATGTCGGGGGATGTTTGGCGTCAGATACAGTCCTGTGGCTGAACCTGCTGACCAAAGGAGGTCAGTATGCAACGTGTTCAGGAGCACCTGCTCTGCTGACAGTGACTCCCTGACAAGCTGCCTAGGTTTGCGTTTGACCTGAAATGCTGGGTCTGTGTTTGGGGTATGAAGCTCTCCATAGCAAGATGAAGAAACTCTGCAAGGAAGTGGGTCTGTTCACAAGGCTCAGGTAAGAGGTCTGGGTTGCAAGCCGCAGGGTGAAGGGTGTCTGAATTCAAATGTAGACACAACTGCAACATGCTGCTCACATCCCTTCAGCAGCTTCTGGTACTGGTTCACTTAGAAGAGTCTCACTGAAAGAGCAGTGCTGTTGACTTCATAAGACTTCTGATGAAAATGAAGGCTTGTGTTTCACCTCAGCTCACTTTTCATCACCTGGTAGTAAACTAGGTTTAATTCATGACATCAGATGTGCAGTTTAAAAGTCTGAATTGCCTTCAAGTGATTACCTTCAGATTACTCCTGAGCACACAACTGAGTTTGCAGTTTTCCTGAAGTGGCCCTGAGTTGGGAACTGGGGTTCTGCTTTGCAGATGATCCCTTTGCAAGGAATTATGGCTTTGGGCACACTCTTTTAAATCCTGTGCAGTAAACTGTGCCTGTATATGATGCTGTAGATTCTTGGACAGCAAAGCTGAAATGGTGTTAGTGCTCAGATAACCCCCTACAATGCTGGTGAAGATCGAAAGAGCTATAACATGCTTTTCGGAAGTGGATGGTGGTTTTTTCCCACTACTCTTACCCTATAACAGCTATGTCCTGCTATTCGTGACTCCAGATGAATCCTCTGAGCACATCCCCGCCAAGTATAGGAAAAATAACACAGAGTTTCACTCCACTATTGCCTAAACAGCAAATTGATCATGGCTTTTACCTTATATAACCTGACTTCCATAAATTTTGACTGTATGACTTCTCTTCAGTAGTAAATAGCTACCTGGTGGTGGTTTCGAGCTCAAATCCCAGAAAGCATATTTACTTAATCATAGATGATCTATGCAGCAACATATGGGCAGGTCATTAAAAGGGGTTCCCATTACCTAATTAGGACTAGTTCTCTGTTTGCCTTTCTGCACAGTGAATTAAGGCTTGGCTCGCAGCTCTGTTTCTCCACTCCCCTGGGAGCTTCAGTTCAAAACCGGGCTAAAACTTTAACTGACCCAGGATGACCCATTTCCAGCAAATTCTGCCTCTCAGCCCTCAAATGACTGCCCTTTCCCAAGTAGCCTTGAACCTCAGCCAGCTGCCTGAGGACACACAGGGTCTGTTTCCTCTCTGTGGGTCCTCCAGAGCATCCTGCTGGATGTCTATTTGACCACGGACAAGCCCTCTGGTTGCAGAGGCAGAGAGGGAGGGCGGGAAGGAAGGGAGGACACAGCAGGTAGCTGCCCCCAGGAACATGAAAGGCTACCCCATGGAGTTGATACGCACTATATCAAGCTGTACTTGCTTTCTGCAAAACGTTCCGCAAAGTGTTCCTTCCCAGTGGTCTTGGTGGCATCATCCCCAACAAACATGCTTCAGAAACTTGTCTTTGTGCCACTGCCAAACAGATTTTACTTTGCACACACTGTCAGTCTTCCACTAGCAGAGAAAGCATCTAGAACTAGGTGAAAAGATGGGTACCATACAACTTTAAATGTGGACCTAAAGCAAGTTAAATGTAGAATTATGCTGATAAAGGATTCAGACCTAAAATTAAAAGCTTTCTAATATTGATGCTTTTTTACTTGCTTTTTAAAAAGCCTGTGTTATGCTTTTCATTTTTCATAACCTTCAATTTATTATGCTTTGTTTGAGTACCTGTTATACAGGACTGTAGTCTTATAATTTAAAACTTGGAAATACTGGTTTTATGCCTGTATCTGACAAAACTGTATAGGACCAAAGCTACAGTAACTAAAGCCTAATAATTCAAGAGAATAAAGTTTATACTACAGGACTACTATAAGTAAAACTCCCTTTCATGTCTTAGTCATGGAAAATTTGTGTCAAGTTATAGTTGGACTGCAAATCTCATCTAGAAAAATGAGGAACTCAGACCTTTAAAGCTTTGAAATATTTTTCCAGAATATCCTGCTAATGTTACTTAAAAGAATTAATTAAAAACCCAAGATTTCTTTTTTTTTCCTCCCCAAACACCAAATTAAAATAATGTCATCTGCCTTATAAATGATGAATTGATATTCCTCCTGGCTTTTGAAGAAAATATAAAAGGCTGTTTAAAATTCCTGACAATTTCTCACAGTTAAAGCATCTATTTGCTCTCCATTTTTCAATATGGAGGTGCTTTTTTTCAGTGGCATATATAACGCCTATAATTTGTTAAATCTAAGGGTAGTGTTTTGTCTACAAGATTATTGCAAGATCCTCAGATTTATTTACACTGCCATGAGTGAGCAGTTATTTCACTCCATTAGCACATAATAGACTCGGGCATCTCTCAGTGATAGGACACAGCAATGTGCAGTATAGAGAACATGATCATGTGGGTTTATGTGAACACACTTTATACATTAATTGTCAGCTATTCAATTTGGATACAGTTCTCTCTGCCTGTATTTAAGCAACCACAGAGGAGCAAGTCCTTTGAGCCTGGTGCTCATATCCAGGGATGGTACCATGACAGTCTCCCAGGAGGATAACTGCTATGTGGAGCAACGATGAAAGCATTCTCCAGAACAGTTGGCGTCTGGGGTTTGGAGGCTTCAGGAGCATGCCTTGCTCTTGTTTCTCAATGCCTTGGACACCCGATAGCTCTTACCTCTGCCAAAAGGTTGAATGTTCTCAAAGACAGTTGATTAGTGGTCTGAGTAATTGTTAGGTTTTTCAGCTCACCAACCACCATCATCTCTCTCTCACCTCACCTTTAAATGAGGTGTGGGGTATTTTTGGTTTTTTTTTTTTTTTGCTTACGCTGAAGCCAGTACTGCCCTTCTTTGTTCTAACTGCTACAGGGTGGCTGAAAAATACTGGCTGGGATGGCGTTAACCTTTTTCATAGCAGACCATATGTATGGTGCCATGTTTTTGTTCTGTGACTAAAACAAGATTGATAACACACCAGTGTTTTGGCTGTAGCTGACCAGTGCTTGTACAACACTGAGGCTTTCTCTTTGTTGTACTCTGCCCGGCCAGTGATAGGCTGGGGGTGCGCATGATGTTGGGAGAGGACACAGCCGGAAGACCTGACCCAAACTGACCAAAGGGGTATCTCATACCATATGACGCTGTGCTCAGCAATAAAAGCTGGTGGAAACAGGAGGAAGAGGGGACATTCATGGTTATGGCATTTGTCTTCCTAAGTAACTGTTACACATGATGAAGTCCTGCTTTCCAGGAAGTGGCTAAACATCTGCCTGCCACTGGGAAGTAGTGAATTAATTCCTTATTTTGCTTTGCTTGCACAAGTAGCTTTTTCTTCATGTATTTAACTGTCTTTATCTTGATTCACGAGTCTTGTTGCATTCTTTCTATGAGTTGCTCTGTGTGTGCTTGGCCATTGACCGGGGTGAACCCACAATAAAATCATACACTTATATTTTTCATAGATTAGTGGCAGGGGCAAAGATTTTTCTGTATGACTCCGCTTTGTGGCTTACTGCTCCAAAGGAAGAACAAGCTGTTCTCAATCCTAGTTATTTGTGATTGCCTAGTGATTAGACAAGGAGTAAGGAAAAGACCAACAACATTACCCTCTTCTGGTAAAGTAAAAGTTCAGTAACTTATTTTCCTACTAAAATCAAACTTACAAAAAAACATCACATGCAGTTTCTACACATAACAGTTTCTGCATAGCATGTTGTGGTTCAGAACTTGCTTCCCATTGTGTTTTCTTAATGCAGATGATGCGGGACAGTTCCTTTCCCCTACAGAGCACCATATTTCTATGAGCGGGTTCCTAGGCTATGATTCATGCACTGTCATTGTTCTTTAGTATATAGTCTAAATATGGCATACAGTTAGGTGATTCAGGGATAGAGGAGCTCAGAATATGGCAAATGCATGGCAAGCTGGTTAGCTTTTGGGGTGTCCTGGCCCAGGGACTGCCAGAGGTCTATGTTCTCTGGTGTCTTAATTCAGGCTGATAGACTCCAATAAACAGCTCACGTACTCCTGGCTTCTATTTTATCTCCTAAATCATACTGCAACAATGCTGTAAAAGCACTAACTGCCTTCAGAATTACTCTTCTAGTTTACTGTTGCAATTGTAAACTAAACCTGTGTTTCAAAGATGTCATTTCTAGACAGTGATTTTTTATTTTATCTTTTTAACATGTTTTGGGGTGGATAAGCAAGAGCCTTCCTCATTGACAAAACTTGTTTCCGACGCATTTTATAATAACATCATAGCGTGCTATGGTATGTAAATACATTGTAAAAACACACCAAAGGTTCATGCTTAACCTGGTTCAGTAGATGTGTGAATCCTGAAAATTTGTTCCTCTACAGTCTGTGAACAAGTTGGTACAGCTTTACTCAAAGCACATTGCAACTTGCTCATTACTGTGTCTCAGTTCCTCAAAGCAGTAGCTTCTGAAAGATTGAACAGCACTGGCAATGAAGACTCCTCATGGAGCAATCATGGACCACCTAAACGGTTCCAGGTTATCTGTGCATGCATGGACTTTCACAGGTTTGGGCAGAATCCCTTTGCCAATTGACCCAGCCAATTGTAAAATAATCTTCTGTTGCCCATTCAAAGAATCTGTGAGAAGTTCTCCACTTCCTCTAGGACAGAAGAAATGCTAGGCATGCTTCTGGGACAGAGCATAGCTGAGACAACCCCAGAGACTCCACAACAAAACTCCAAAAGGCAGATGTATGAGAATTTTGCTCTAAAGAGCCCACTTTGGAAGCTCAGTGGCTTTGAGTTAGATAAGGGAAGTGCTGTGCATGTATCCTGGAGCTACTTAATTTGAATACCTATGTGTTTCAAAACTGAAACAAATACAACTCACTGGGACACTAATATTTAGCTCGAACTGACTTGAAATAACTTGTACATGTTTTTAATGCACTTTTTCCATGTCTAGAATGTTAAGATGTCAGGAGGCTTATTAAACTACAAAGCCAGATGTTTCTTCTCGGTTTGTGGTGGGTGGGATAATTAGACTTGGAGATCAAACAAAGAGACAGATATTTAAATATAAACTTTTCATATATTGCCTTGTATCAATGGGTGTCTCCACTAATGGTCCTATGTCTTTTTCATTATAATTTAGGTAGAGTTAAGGTGGTATGCATATTCCTTTAGCTAGGATATGAAGAAAGATGACTACCATATACTGGAGATAATCCAACAAGGCATTAAATATGCAAGTAGTTCTACTTGTTTCAGTGGGGTTAGTTATGTGCCTAAAGAGGTAAGCTGATGTGAATATATTACTGGCCTAGGTTTACTGTTGTCACACACCTGAGACTGCAGGAAATGCAGAATGTGTATTTTCAGGTTGACAATTTTCATTTTCCAGTGTTTACGTGAAGTGGAACATTTTTAATATGACTGGGATGGGATAAAGGGTATAAGCAAAGAGACACCTAAGTTTGCCAGAGATTTTTATTTTTTCTTTTGTATCTCCATTTTCTCCATTCATTCCCAAGTGTGAACATCTTATAGTTCACTTACTCTGATTGAAAAAGCTCGCACTGAACTACGAACAGTGACTAATGCAACAGATTGAAAGTGTATGGTTTGTTCAGATTTCTTTCAAATCCATTCATCATCCTACTTTACGAAATAGAGATTCTAATTCTTCCTCTCCTTAAGTACGGGAGATAAATGAGATTGTACTAGTCAGCATATGGGTCAATGAAGAAAGCAGTATTTTTCAAGATTTTTTACTGCATATATCTAGTCTTTGAAAAAACAAATCAAAAAGGAATATTGTGTGGACCACTCCAGGGTGAGGAATAAAAGGGGGAAAACAGGGGAAGGAATATTCTCACATTCCAAATTTTTCTGCTCTGTTACTTAAGGATTCCTGTAATGTAATAACAATCAGACTAATGCTGGATTTAGACTTCTGCCAGAAAGGTCCCATGCAACATTATCATGGCGATGTTTTGATACTGAAAACCTTCTTCTGAAAAGGAGTATTTAATTGCTCTAAATCAAATGATCACTTAAACATGAGTCAGAATCATATTTCAGCTTACTTTTCTTTTACAGATATTAGAAAGTGAGTTTTAAGTGAGTTTTTACAGCAAATGTTGCTGAGGAAATCACAAAAGCATGAATGAAAGTAACCAGAGGCGTTAGGCATCATGCTTTTACTTATGAAAGACAGAAGTCCTCAGCTGTGAAAACTGTGAAATAGATTTAATTCTGTCACTGGGACTTAATAACTAGGCCCTGTTTAAGATGAGTTTCTTTTCTTCTTTGTGTGTTTAAGAGTGAAACACCAAAGTTTAAAACTAATCTCTGTCTCTGGATTCTTCAAGTTAATTGTGGAAAGCAGGTTAAAGAACCATGTGTAGGAAAGGCAGTAAACTAAGTTTACAATTTATCTCCAGTAAAGACAGCTGTACAAGAAGTAACTGCACTTCTGTTTTCCAAACTAGCCAGAGCATTCTTCAATTTTCATTCCTGTTTCCTACAGGAAAACAGCTGAACACCAATCACCCTATGGTAAACGGTAATGAGAAAAAACACCCTGAATTTCAAATAGCTTAAGGCTGGGAAACATGGTGAGTCTTTAAACTATCCAAGGTACTTCAGGCTGTTAAGTAGTAATTGGTATTTAAATACCCACCAGCTTTTACAAAATTATTTCAACGACTTTAGTATTTTTTTACCTCAATACAGCAATAACATTCCTACCACATACTTGATAGTTTGTTTTTTCTTATGTTGAAATGAAGACATTCCTTCTTAGAAAAGTGTCTTGCTGCTCTCGGACACTGCCCTAAAGTAAAACCGAAACAAAAGAAAACAAAAAGTCACAAATGACTTGTAAGACATTTCAGCACTAGGCTTATTGTCTTCTGGCAGGATTGGCAGAAGGAGACTAAAGGAAGATCCGGCTCAGTGTGGTAATATGTTTGGTGGGGGGAGAAGCACTGGTGCCAAAGGAAGACAGCACAACCGTGAAGTAGGTTGGATTGTTTTTTATGGATTAATTCTTTTTTCAAAGTACTTATATCTATTAATGTCACTAATGCTATTTGGTGATATGGATTGATGGATTTAGTGATACAGTGGAGAAAATCTTGGTTTAAAACCCCAAAAGAGAGATAGAACTACATTAAGCTGTTTTCCAAAAGACTTAGTTGCAGCTAAGGCCAGTAGCCTTAGCTAAGGCTATTGCTGAGGAAATAATACACTGCTATTTTACACATAAATCCCTTATGCGTCCCCTTCTTGCAAGGGTAGGGGAAGAGCAAAAGATACAGTAAGCCCTGAACTTACTGTCTTTTCTTGAAATATTCTCTAGGCAGATGAATTGCTTCCCCTAGCCTTTTTTTCTGAGCTGAAATAAAATTTCTAGGTTAAAAGGCTTATTACTTCCGGAGTTGAGTTTATCTTATAATAGCACAGAAAAAATACAACACATGCTTTTACATGGAAGTCACTATGAGGAATTGAAGTATTTGGGGAGGAACATATTTTGCCATTGGAAGCCAAACTTCAAGATATTAGGCTTTACTTCAAGTTGGATGCAAACCCAAGGTATTGGCAGGTGTAACCATTTAAGAAGTCATCTCTTCCACGTACTTTATTTATATTCTTGACAGCCTTTACATGGGATGTTGCCAGTCAGATCACACCTAGTGAAGGATCAGGGGAGAAAACCAGAATTCAGAGGCCAAACAAATCTGTTTGGCTAGGTAAACTTCACCTTTTATGTGAATTTATGTGCACTCCTATGGGATTTAGTTTAAATTTGTATTAGTATAACACATAGCAGAACTTGGTCCAAATGCCCGATGTGAATAAACAAAGTGATTGCATTTTAATGGAGAAGGCTTTGTCCCATGTTTACCATAAGCAATCAGTGAATATTATATTGCCTTACATCAGTTGCTTGTCCCTTTTTTGGGTGCTTATTGTCAGCATAGAAGTTCCTATAATTATTTAAATACCTTTAATTTCCATGGAACTTCCAGTGACTGTACATCCTATTGCAGAGGGGAATTTGAAATCTCTTGCTGGCTATGAGGACAGAGAAAATCTTAAAGTTTGAGAATGTTCTGAATTTCCATGAGACATATCTGAGGCCTGGAACAAGAAAAACTTTAGAGTTCTAATTCCAATCCACTCTAGAGGCTTAGTTCATGTCATGATGACATCAGTAATGCATCAGTAATAGTGTAGGTCAGTCCTGTTTACACCTGTGGGGACGTAGGCAGAACCACAGGTATATGTGTCAACACTTTAGACACTACTGACCCTTAGGTTTGTGAGCAGGTATCTCACTGTGGTTTAATTCTCTATAAAACAAGCATGATAAATATTTCTTACAAGGAAAACCAAAATGTGTGCAAAATCTAAAAGGCTGAAATCCATTTCTTGTTAGTGATCTTACTGATAGAGAGTGGCTACTTAGGCTGCCATCCTCAACTGCTGTGTGGTCCACTTATTTTCAGTAAACTTAACTGGGCTCTGGCTGTTTCAGACTAAATCTTCCTTTGGGCTCAGCTGATTACTTGTTTTCCTTCTTTTTAGAGAATCGCAAGCCCAGAAGTCTTCTGTCTCTAGATGGTAAGATGAATTCTACATGCGAATAAATTTGTTGCTTTTTTTTACTCTAGTCTGAGTTGTCTGTGCCTTACACTACATTCAACTCATAATTAGCTTTACAAATTATAAATTACATTTATCCTTTCCCTCACCAAGGTCCACTAGCCTGAGCTATGTTTGTCCAACTACCACTTGTTACCCAAGTTCAGATTTGCAAAATGCAGTTCTCAGGAGAACAGAGCAATAGCAAACGATCTGTATATAAGGCCAAGCAAGGCTCAGGACTATTTTTTTGAAAATAGGATGTATATACCATGGTATCTGTTTGTGAACAGTTTTTGAAGACACTATAAATGCAGCAAAAGAAAAAATCAGTCTGAAAAAAGTTGCTGTGACAGTTTCTGATCTTTCCAACAGGGGAAAATACAGTTGTTTTCCTACATTTACCCTTGGACATCCTGAGTCTGCTTTCTAAGACAAAGTCAACTTATACAAAGTCAACTTTAGACTCCTTCTTTATGCTGAATAGTTCGATAGCTAAGTGCTTTATTCCTGAGTGTGGGATCCTTTGCCTACCATAACCAGTATGTTAGTGCCTTGTGTGGCACCAAAAGCAACAGGCTCGGTTCTGCTTTTACTGGATAAGAGACTGAGTTAGGATGTACGTAGTGAAAATCTGTATCTTGCATATAGTGCACCAGGGCAGGTGCATTTGAAGGCTTTTCATCTGACTGCTTGTATTGATCTGTGAACAGTGGACTTTTGGATTCTAGGAAAGCATCAGAGGGGTAAATTTATAAAATGAAAAATTATTTGTAATGTTTAGTAATTTCTTTTTTTTCTCCCTAGAAACCACTGTGTGTTTGATATTTGAAGTCCATTTTTCTCTCCCTCTTCTCTGGCCCAACCTAAGCTTTTTTAAGGAGGGGTGGTAAGGAAAAGACTGTCATCAGCTTAAGCAACACTAAACAAAGGAATTCATGTTGATGCAGTCAGTACCTGGTTATACTAGACTCAAAAAGAAAAGCATGAGTTTTACTCACTTTGGACCAGCAGTTTATTCCACGTGTGTCCTTCATACTCATTTTTCAGAATAAGCTTTCTTCTCTATAGTTACAATGAACTTGAGTAAAAATTATGTGACGAAACAGTTTCTGTCTAGAAAAGCATGAATTCCTCTTCTCCCTACCCTCTCCAGCCATCCTCCCCTCCTTGCCATACCATGTTTTCAAGAAGTAAATTAATGCTGGTTAATAGCTACTCATGACTAAAATAATGGAAGTAGAATAGCATCATCACCCTTTTGTGCAGGACTGAATGTATCCGTCTTCACTCTATACATAGCCTTTGGAAGGCATATGTTTAACCAGCTTTCCACAGATTAGCCCTCTTTCCTCTCCACCACATCATCAAAATTTGAAGTGGGGAGGGGACATATTTCCTCTATCATTTACTGCTCTATTATTTTAAGAGGTATCTAGAAAGTGAATGACTCAGATTCATTTAGTCTTAAAACTGCTGATGAGGGTGTTCAGAGAAAGCATCTTACACTTACCAAACTGCATGTCTGTGCTTCAAAACCAAGGCCCTGAATATGTGTTTTATGTAGTTGTATTCTATACTAGTAGATAAATAACGGATAAATAGATAGACAGACAGACTGAGAGACAGGTATGGCATCTGTCTGATGCCACAGATGCCATACATACGTAAGTATATGTGTGTGTATGCATGTATGTATCTGTTTATCTCTCTCTAGATATCTAGATACCTATCTATCTAGATATCTAGAGATACAAGCATGGATAAAGAAATAGATCGATTGATCGATCGATTAATTGATAGATAACGATGTAAAAATATAAGGCCAAAACTTAAATGAGGTCAGCTAGCCTGTTTTTCCTCACAAACTCTCAGAAATAGAAGAAACATTTTCACTAATGTAGATTTTCACACATTCATGCAAAATGTCAGAGAAGCATGGAAAGTTTTAACCTTCCCATTTGCCAAAATAAGCATATCATGGCAAAGGTGATGATGCCTTGGACGTCCAGCATATGCTTTGCCCCTAGGTTGCTCTACCAACTCACAAGTTACATCCTGAGAATCAGGTACCATTAAGGTTAGCAGTCTAGCGATAGATCAGCCTTCAAGTGAGAAAATTAGCCAAGAGTGTAGCCATATGGCCTGAGAAATATGGACAATGACTCATTTTAGGTTGAATGAAAATTGTGTATACTCTACAATGAAGAAGAACTTTACATAGTTTCAGATGAGAGCATCAATAAGCACTGCAAAGCCTCCCATATTCTGAAAAAGCTAACCTCTTTTTAGCTATGTAGATGCACCTTGTTGGCTTTCAAGGTCTCCTGACACACAGCCCTGAAAGAAAAGGAGAGTTGTAATTAAGATTTAGTATAAATTTTACTGCAGATGCATTCAGTCACTTTGAAGGTTTAAAAATGCTTTACATTTTGAAGGTCAGGAGAACTATCAAGAGCCATCCTCCAAAGACTTTTATATCTTTTATACAGTGCAATTTGAGAAACAAAATGGAGTGTCTTGTTCTCTGTTTGTTCTTGTGTGATAGCTTCTCTTTTTGTGTGATAGCTTCTCTTTGGTGCATGTTCTCCGTTCTCAGTAATACAGTGCTGGCGCACTAAGCTTCTGAAGGGAGGGAAAGCAGTCAGCAGGCGGTTCTAGAGGGAAGAGATTGATTATACCTTGATAATGACACAAATGATTCAGAGGTCTGAAGTAATGAGAACCTGAGGGCTGATGCTAAGTAAGTATGTGGGGGAAACCCTCAAGAAAAGCTTATGTTTCACAACTTCCTCACCCACTGATAAAATAAGCTGAATATCTCTCTTAGCCTGGTAGAGTGACTCTCTCACTTCGTCAACCCAGAGTTTGCTGTAGCTCCAAAGAATGTCACAGAGCAGTTTTATTTTTAGGGCCAAAAACCAGGCAGATCTCAATCTAGAGACCGTTGGTGAACTCTTTAAAAAAAAAAGACCTGGGAAGTGACCTAGCTCTCAAGTGACATACCTCAATAAGCTACAGGGAAGAAAATCAAACAGAGCTTGACCTCACTTCTGTGGGGCTTGATAATTCTGTTGCTACAACTTGTCTTCCATCTCAGTCAATGGGTTATAATAAGAGTTATGAGGAAGATGGCTGTTGAAGAGGCCCATCAATCAATTTCTTACAACCTTTGAAAAGTTACAGAGTAGGAATTATCAAACCTTGATTTCTACTGGAATGTCTTTCCGTCTGACTGGAGTTTCAGGATGGATCTTAGTACCTACCCAGTGCTCCCATTCAGTTTGGCATCTTCATAGTTATTCTAAGCACAAAATACACAAAGATGAACGGAACGTCATCAGATTGTCCTGAAAGATAATTCAAATTCTAGATAACAATTCATGAGTCATTGAAACTATTCCAGCCATCACTAAATAAAATTACATTCATTGTAGGAAAGTGGTTAATGGGAGGGAATACTTCTTGTATGAATTATTTCATATTCCTCCCCCAACTCCATTCTGCAGGTTTACCTTTTGAAGTAAATTCCTTGTAAAATCTAAAGAAAAACATATACAAGTGACGGCAGATGATGGACCAGTTGTGACAGAGGATCATTTACAAATGAGTTGGTAGGATGGAAGAGGGGACATTCCAGCGAGATTACAAATTGGGCTGATTATCAGAAAATTCATTTTCATCTGAAAAGTCAGTTGTTACAGTTGGCTTGTGGCATATCCTATTGGTTTTCTTTTCCGATGGGTTGGTCTGTGATACATTAGCTGTCAGTATCAAAGGAAAAGTCAGCTAAGAGGGTCATTTATGTTACAAGAGTTGTTGCAAGAGGCAGTGACTTCCTGTCTACTGATCTCATAGTCAGCATTTGTTTTCTAAAGCATTTCTAACGGCAAAAGAGCTAAACAGTAAATACCAAGAAGCAGCTTACTAAAAGCATATGTTCCTAAATAAATCAGAATATTGGGAAACACTGATGTGTGGTGCCCTAGTCCTGTTAGCATTTTTGTTGTGTGTTCAAGGCTGGTGCTGTTGGCCAGGCATCTCAGTGCTCAAGAAACTTATCTGAAGACACCAGCATCATGTCTTCCACCATGATTATACCTTTCCAATATTTCTAGTGTATGGCTTTTTAAGGCAGCCATGAAAAGATACTCACGACATTTAGTAAATTCAAATACTGTTTGTCAAGCACTTCTAGTTTACACTTCTGTGTACACTAACATGTTCAAGTCTTGATCTATGCGTAACTGTTTTCCTAATTTTTTTCATTAAGTTTTTTTCATGTGTTTTGTTGTTAGAAGACATTGACTTAAAATGTTGAACCTTTCCAGAACACAGGGAGTTTTGGTAGTGAAGTTTAGCTGGAAGGACATATGTCCATAGTCAACATTTTGAGAGCATAAGCCCAAATAAACAAACCACTTTTCTTTCCACTGAGTGGACCAAAAGGCCTCCTCTCTGCATATATTATCACTACCACCTACTTGCAATTTGTGTTTATTGCTTCACTTCTTGTATTCCAAAGTCCATATGTAAGACTTTAATTGTTGACACATTTTCCTTTTCTGCAGCTGAAATCTCTTCAGGGTATTTGTTTACTTTTTCCTTTTCATTTTCTGGAAAATATGTTTGCTAATCTAAAAATGTTTTAGCTGCCAATTATCACTAGTCTTTTTAAATAAAATCTTATAAAAATGGAATAATTTTCAAAAAATTTCCACTACATCATGCTGAAAGAGTTTATATTTTTATGTTAATACAGCTCTCCTATATACTAACAGAAAAAGAGGATCTCCCACTCAGTCTGTTCTCTGTAAATACAATTTTATAAATCAACTGGAGCTGTTCTGCTTTATGTTGGGAATAGTACATTAAACCTTTGCCTTGCATTGGATCTTTGCCACTTTATTTTATATCTTGACACCAAACAATCATTCTTGTTATGGAAATGAGATCATAACTGGGCAAAACTTATTTCACACTCATCCAAAGTGCAGAGGAAAAAATTTTCAGCCCCTATGTTTAGGTGTTTTTAAATGCTGAAAACCTGGAATCTGAATGTTACTTAAGCTATCATAGGTTACTTTAAGGATAGGTGCATCAGGAGGAGAAACTGTCAGACACAGACCTTCTGATGGAGCACAACTTCTGTGCATTGAGACCTATGTCTCAAAGCTAATCTGCAAAGGTACTGTAGACCTGTGTTTGTTCCTACTCGGGAACATTTCCAGGATAAGATACTCTCAGCAATACCAAACCTTGAGATCTTGTTGTTGTTGTTTGGAGATAATCACTGAGATTAGCACCTCCTGTGACTGATTTATCTCAGGCTGGAATGACTAGGATCCTGAATATGATGTTTGCCAATGTCTAAACTGGGAATCTATCCAGGTAGTTAACTTCCTTTTACACAGCTGAAGTTGGGTGAGACCAACTCCACCCCTAGTGCAGAGTGCTGGATCTAAGAAATCCAACCTGATAATGTTCAGGCCCTGTAAAACTGAGCCACGGGCAATTAGGATGCCACTGAGAAGAACTCAATACTAACCCGTGGGGTATGAGTTGTAATTTGTTAGCACACTTAAGCCCTATATTAATATACAGTTATGTTGCCACATAGCCTATGCTAAGCTAAGGGGAAAACAATATGATATTAATGCAGAGCAAAGACAGACTGGACAGTAAAACGTAAGTGCTAAAACAGAAAACAGCTGGCATCCTCCCTGAATACCTCAATGCTGTTCCTTCATTTATCTTTGCTGTTATGTACAAACTGAATCTGGAAGAGAGAGTGGCATCAGTGAAGGTACCATAGCTCAATCTGCAGCCTGCATTCAGCTTTGTGAAAAACAAACTCTTTGCCATAATTTGTCAGAAAACTGAGTTTAACAGTCCTAAAAGACTGAGCAGCATCTTACATGATTCGGAGGCTTTGTCTGTTGCCAGTTTAACTTAAAGAAAGATGGGATTTGGTGCTGAGTGGATGCAAGTCCTGGTATTTGGGTCAACACAAGGGTTTGTTTGACTATAGATAATGCAGATTCAAAATCTCCATTATTTTCAGTAATAAATGATGGTCTGGTGATGAGCTCATTGTGGATATCCAAAGGAAAACCTCTTCTTTGTTCATTCTGCTAGGTAAGCATGGAGTTAAGGAAATGTTGAGATAATTTTGGACAGTCATTGTGTCTTAGTTAGGGCTGCTTGTCATAAACCATCCAATGACTGTAGCCTCCACTGTCTGACACAAAATTCAAGAGCTTCTTTTTATTGCTGCTCAAAGAAACATTTTTGTTCATAAAGGGCGAAGGCAGGTTGTAGCGTTGACTTCAGGGAGTCTGTTTGATTCCCGTTTTTCTTTGCAAAGGTCATCTGACTCTTGTTATGTTTACAACTGTTGACATCATTCAGCCTTTGACTTTCTCAGAAAGGTCAGACTTAACTGGACCTCATCAAGAGGCATCTCTGTGGCTGTAGCGCCTGCTTGCAGGCACAGGTGTGATGTCAGTCATGCTATCAGGGAATGTGCTGAAAAGCTTTTGATAGCAGCTGTCCTCCTCTGCAGAGGGCCAAACGCTGTTCCCACGCTGCAAAGAGCTGTAAGTCAGACTTACAGCTCAGCAGGACTGCTTACTTTCACTGGCTAGTCTTAATGAAGTTTGTCATCAAAAAATATCAACCCTTGCCACTAGCTAGGTGGAGGGCTGTAAATATCAGAGAGACCTACTTAAAAGGAAATCTAGTAACTGAGGTATTTGCTTGTAACTTGTGAGCTACAAGCAACTCCTGGAGAAGCAATTAAGCATAGATTTCCTAGGGAGTTTGAGGATATCTCCAAGAGACAATGTCTCAGAGGTGTATCCATGCTACTGACAGCAATGCTAATCTGTCTCAGCAAGGCTAATATCTGTTAAAGTTCCTACACTGAACAGCACAGTTCCCAGCAGAAGTACATCAGAAAGATTCAGCACGTTGCTCAGTTTCACCTTGCACATTTCATGCTTTAGCTAGAAAAGCTGATGGGCTTGTTTGAGCAAAAAGACCATCCCAACATAACAGTAAGTGAGAGGGGCAAGAGAAAGTAGGCAACAGCATGTGTTCAGGCTGTAATTAGGGTTTCGCCTTTACAGCTTTAACTCATTATGTGTCATATATCAAAACATACATACAAATAAAAACAAATAAATAAGTATTTTGTAGTGTGTGTGTGTGTATATATATAGTACAAAAAAAGAAGGGGACATCAAATGAACCTGCTCCTTCCACTGTTCTGGAGAAAATACATTTCCAAACAAGTAAAGAACTTCTTAGTAGAGTCAATGAGGCTCTTTAGAAGCATATTGATGAACTAAACATATAAATTAATTTAAAAAAAAGATCTTGACATACTATATATACTCTGCTCATCTAAGGAAATCTGATTTCATTGCACTGTAGGACACTGGCACTAGGAAAAGTCAATCACAGATAATATA
This sequence comes from Fulmarus glacialis, assembly GCF_000690835.1. Classification (NCBI taxonomy): domain Eukaryota; kingdom Metazoa; phylum Chordata; class Aves; order Procellariiformes; family Procellariidae; genus Fulmarus; species Fulmarus glacialis. The sequence continues at coordinate 55,242 of NW_009221244.1, read as the reverse complement.
ACTCAATCTTCTTAACTCCAGAATTGGACACACAAAACGTGGCCAAACTATAGTTATTTCTTCCAAAGTTGAGGAATTCAGCAAGCACATTAAAGAGGGAGCAAAAGGCATGTCTTTTTTAAGGAGCCATCTAAACATAGGACTTCAGGCTATGCTAAACAATGTTACCAAAACCCTGACTACAATTATCACAGATCCAGGTAAACTGCTAGATCACACAGCCCATCCCTCCCTCATGCCAAATCTATAACATTTCCTTCTTTACATTTACAGATTTTTTACTCTCACCACTATTCAAATGTCATGTTCAGCAAGTATTTCACATTTAAACCTGGTTTCTTTAAGTATAATACTGTTGTAATATCATAAATTAACATGAAATTTTAAAATATGTAGTCAAGTAGTATTTTAAATGATTGCACGAATGATCTTCGTGGTTTCATAACGGACTTGAGAATTTTTAGCCCCAAGCTTAAATTTCGTAACTCTTCAGTAAAGAATCACTGCCAATCTGTGCTGGCATACTGCATGATTATGGGACAGTTTTCCTACAAAGCTGACTTATAAAGTACTATACATCAAATAGTTATTTCACGTGGACAGAACAAATTCAGCTGGAATAGAAAGGAAAGCACTTTAACAATCATTACATTTAACAATTTGCTAATCATATCTAGAAAGAGTAAATAATTCAGGAGGGAGCCATTTAGGATATATTTACCCTTAGCCATATTTTACAAAGCAGCAGATTGCCAAGAGGGTAGTAGAAAAAGGACTGAAGGTTAGGCAACATACCCTTCAGTGTCTCATCTCCCTGTATGATCAGAAACCCTGACCTATGCTGAAGTCAAACTAAGTTAGGCTTCTAGGTGAGCGTGAAGAGAGTAAACAAAGACTTCCTCCACTTCCATGAGTAAATTAATTTGGGTGTCAGCTGCCACTTCAGCCATAATGTTGAAGGCCATAGATATAAGGTAAGTGGAAGGAAGAACAAAAGGGATGTAATGGAAAATACAAGTGTTCACACCTAAGGATGTGGACCACTGAACCATGAATGACTGAAAAGATACTTTAAAAGGCACCTATTGCTCTAAGGGTCAGAGTTCAATTTCCAAATGAATGAATAATTCAAACCTTTAACAAATTGACAGCATCAGTTTCTGTCCCTTTTAAATCCCTTTAAACTTTTTCCAGCACTGGCTTTGGAGGAGTTTTAGCATCAGTCTTCACCTCCATACTGTTTCCTACTGCCAGCCTTCCTGAGGAATGCAGTGGGCAGCTGAGAGGAAAGGGGACACAAGGATACAGTCCCACTATACGTATATAAGCATATATATAACCATATGTAATGATTATGTAATATATTGTGTACATTTATCTATCTGTCTGTCTGTCTGTCTATCTGTCTGTCTATCTATCTATGTATAATGACCTTTAAGAAAAAGGCAAAGAGGAATTTGGCTGCTCCAAATAAAATCAGCTCTGAAGGAACATATAGCTCATTATCTTCTTTTTCTAAGCACTTCATTCTATGCTGAGCTTCGTATTTCCAAAGAAACAGAGATACTATTAATCAGGATATTCCACAACAGATTACCTTCAGATATTAAATGAACTGTTGGAGGAAAAAAAGAAAAGAATATAAACTACGATTGTTTAAATGTTTATTGATCATGCACAAACTTTCCACTTTGCCTAAAAGAGATCTAATAAATAGAGCTCCAAGACAGCTGAAAAATACTGGTAAATGCTAACATTAGCTGTCCTATTTCACCAAACTCAAATCTATATAAATGAGACCAAACCATAAAGCAAGGTTATGTCACTATTACCAAGAGTGTTAGCATAAATAACACTGCAGAAGACAGAAATACAGAAACATGAGGAATAGAATAACTGTTCTGCACATACAGAACTCTTACTCCTACATGCACTTCTGCAAAAGTTGCATACTTTGGCACAAAATGTGAAAACTGTAATCTAGATAACCTGTGATTCTGAGTATCCTACAACCAGCATTCCTTATAAAGGGTTGAATGATAAAACTGCAAAACTGCAGTTCACTGAAGTGAAGAATAAAAGGAAAAAAAAAGAAGTTACAGATCAAAATCTACAGCTTTGACTACTCTTTAATTGCCAGAAAATGTAGATAACTTTTTTCCCCCATGGAGCCTTTGCTCCTTCCTCTGCATATCTTCCTGGCAAAACCTGGTCCTTAGTGACAATTACATTCCATGCAGTTATGACTAAGAGAATGAAGGAAAGGATAAAAGATTTTAATTTATTGTATATTCTGCCTCAAAACTACGTAAAAATTCACTTATATTCAGGAGATTTTCTCTGACCAAATTGCACTTTACGTAGCTTTGATACTCTTCCCTTACACTGTGCTTGGTTTTGGCTGTCAAGGATAGCTATCCATGATAATTTTATACATGTCCTGCTAATGTTGTGCTCTGGCTCTGTATAAGTGTATGTGACAGTGACAAACTGAAACCAATGAATATGTGTCTCAAAATCACAATAGCGGCAACCTTGCATTTGTGTGGCCAGAACAAAAACTCATTTAGTTTGCAGTGTTAGTTTCTGTAGTCTTACTAGGAAATACATCAGCATTTCATATATAATCCAGAAAAAAAAGAAAAGTAAGATTAAATAGTAATGATGTTAATATGGGCAGAATTTAAAGATATGTCTTTATTCTAACTGTCTGGGATTTTAAAACAAAAACATGTCTAGGCCTTCCATGCCTTTGCATGCAAGAAGAGAGAAAATACAAAGTTGCATGTGTGTTACCCAAAGAGTAAAGCTGCTTAAATAAGAATATAGCCATATTCAAACTCTTTCTGGCTTGTTTCAAGCTGACGGTCATAAGAAATGGTATTAGAAAGGGATTTTTTAAAATTTTTGAATACAATATGCCCTCATGTTGAAAGTAATAAGATTTTCCTAGCTTTCGTGTATTTGATTAGTTATTTTTTTCTTCTTCAATGTCAGAAACATTTTCAAGGTTATTATGAATTTGGCTGGAAACTCTATTAGCAGAACTTCTAAAATGTAACTAAAAGCATTTTCAATTAAGTCAGGGCCTTGGTAAAAACAAACAGAAACAATGAAGCCGGTGATTCTGATGAATGTCTGGTCACAGAAAGTCTATTTCTGCGATGACAAAGGAAAATTATTTCATTAGCCATCTTTGTTAAATGTAAATGATTGAGAAAGCAAAACAAAACTATTTTTAATAGACTCCCTGGGAAAAATTCAACTTTGGTATGTCTAATAATGACAGCTTTAAATATCAGCATAAAAAGTTAGAAAGAGCAATTATTGAAGTCCACTTAAAGCCCTAAATCTCTTCTAATTCTAATATAAAACAGATGGTGCTCATGTAGTAAATACATCCACCAAGATGCCCAGCTAGCTTCATCTTTCATCATATTTTTCAAAGGACTGGTAATTGTCCAAATTTCTGAACATTTTCAGCCCCATCAGATCCTCCTCCTCCCTCTTCTAACCCCAAATACAGGACACCTATCCACAAATACAAAGGATAGGTTGATCTTACCTTGTTATGATCTTTCCAGTGTGCCAAGAACTAAAACAATTTATGTATCAGCAGCTTGTGGGTAACTTAATAAGGCAGTGCCTAGCTCTCAAAAGTTGCTGAATTTTCTTTAAGCAGAACAAATGTTTTTCCCAGGTTTGATACTGCCTGCCATTTTGCCCAGTGTCATGTAGATACGTTGGGGACTGTGGCCAACTGAGGAAAACTGCAGGCAGTTCACTGCTGCACTGCAGTAAGGTGCGCTGGTATTGTGCAATGTGGCGTGCTCATCTACTAAAGAAGAAAATCTCAGAGGAAAAAAGGAATGCATCCTATCAGGCTGAAAGGTTCCCCTACACTATTGCAATTTTCTGGCTAAAAGGATGTCTGTGTAATAAAACACAGTTCTGAAATCTTCACAGTGTATTGGCATAAGTTTGTCTTTCACCTGTGTAATGCAGATACACATGTGAATGCACAGCATAATTTCAGCTTCCCTATTTACGAAACTGAAGCAAAATATTAAGTCTGTCCAATTCTGATGCCCCTACAGTACTTAACACAAGATACCTTCAAAGAACATCTCTTCTTTTGATTATATATTCCACTTAGCTATTTGCTCTGCTGTATGTCCTTTCTGCTCTGTTTATAGCTTCAGTGATGCATACTGAACTGGAAAGCATCAACAGTCAAAATACAGAATACATAAAAGGTCAAATATATTGCAGGAGGCCATCAGTGTTTGCAGACTCATTGTCATGGAAAACTCTGTGATGAACTTGCTGACAAATAAAGCTCTAAAATTCCATAAAAAAAAAGAAAAAGTAGTCACAAGTTTAGGTAAATACTCAAAAAAGTTTTTGTGAGTATGTGCAGAAATCCCTGCAGTTGAAGGAATTGAATACAACAGCTTGTGGTATCCCAAGATAAATACATTAAACCAGTAGCTACTATCATTTGCTAACTGGGTGGTGCCTGATTTCGTAAGTGGTGGTTTTAGCCTGTAAATATACTGTAAATATCTCTATATCATAATCTCTTTATGTTCATTATTAACAATAAAATCAGAGGCATCTTAACAGGACCATGTATTAAGACTGATTTTTTTTAGTGCTAAAGATCCTTTTACTAGGGCAAGACATCCTAGAGTGCTAATAGTGGGTTAGTGTGCTTGGACTTGGTGGTTCTGTGGATGAGAAAGGACTCCAGATGAATGAAAAATTTTTCACAGAAATTTTTTTAAAATCACAGAAATCTCTGGTTCACCGGGATCTGTAGCCCTTTATCCAACATTAATGTTTCTTTCTCTGAGGAGAATGAATAACATAACATGGAAAGAAACATCTATGTTAAGCAGCATTAAAACTAATTGCTTTTATAGGCAAAAAATCAAGATTTCTTCAAAGATGTTCATTGTGGAGAAACTTCAGAGCTTATTCAGACCTTGCCTCTACCCAGACATTTGTTTCTATGTTTGTCCTTTCACTACTGGCTCACATGGAGGCAAAGCATTTCATCCACATCAGTGCTCTTTCAGCACAGTAATTGCTGTGTCCTAGATTCTGGTTCTGCCACTTTCAATGAATGCCCCACTTTTTTTTTTTTTTTAAAGAATGTTAGAAGAGAAGCTCTTTCATAACAGGTGTAAAACTTTGTCTTTTGCCTTTAGTTTTCCAGCTGTGACAGCTGAATATTCTAATCACCCCAAAGTGGAAACAGGACTCGGGCACATCGTCATTTTTATCCCTTTTAAGCCACTTTTATCCTGACCTTGGTGATTAGTTTTGTGCCACTGAACAGTGAACACTATGCAGATGAATTGTATATGTACCTATAATTTTAACAACAATAATTAAAAGCTCACCTAATGGTGTTTGCATTCCTTAAGCCCATAATAGACAAGTACACAGGAAAAGAGTTAGAGAAAACATTTCTGCCTGTGAATATTAATAAAAGAGTGTTTATTAATGGATATTACTTGAGGAAATTAGAAAGAATCACACAAGAAAGTTGTATTCTCAAACTGCTATACAAAATATGAGGTCACAATGCATGGAACTTTTACTCAATATATTTATTAGAGGATTAGATGCTTCCCACATGCCTTCACCTGACTTCACCCTCACTCACCAGCTGTCACTCACCCTCAAAGTCTCACTCACCAGCTGTCAGGCAGAAGAGCATGGTTATTGTGCCCTTTGCTGCAGCACAGAGAGCCAGGCCACACGCGGCAGCTGCCTGACTTATGTTGCTAGTGCCTCTCCTGCTCCAAGTCCGAATAAACCATCCTACACTTCCCCACAACATCGTGGTAACTTATCAGCTCTCTGAAACCATGGCATTTCAGCTCCTTCTTCCTTGCTTCTTAAATCTAAGGGTATTTTATTGTTTCAAGACGAGTCTTTCAGCTCTGGTTTCAGCTCAGTGCAATAACAAAATACCCTGCTGCGTGCAACCACAGACTAAGCTAATTTTTTTAGACAGACAATCTCGAGTGACAAAAATGAAAGTTTCCTTAGCTTACTCCTTTATTTCCTCCTAACACTTTCCCTTTTCTCAGACACCGGAGACATTCCCTTCACAGATTTAGACTAGCTTCTGAGCTATCTTGAAATTTTGCCTTTCTGTTCCAGATTTTCAATAATTAGGAAACTAGAGTCCTCTGGCAAATGCTACATTATAAAAAATACTTATAAAATTCAGGCTTCTCTCAAAGTCACAGTGATGGAGAAACCAACTATGTCACATACACATCATTTGCAGACTGCAAAAACTCCTTTCTATGTGGAAAATTTCAGATTTTCCTCTCATGTAAACTGAGGAATCTGAAACTTAATCTGCTCAGGAGGCATAGGTGTGCCAAAAAGCTGGAAAAGAAAAGGGGAAAAAGGGAAAAGGGAAAAGTTAGGAACCTTTCATGGTCTGATTTATTTCACATACACCCCTACTGCTTTGACTGCTGTTTTGAGAAACCTGGCATCAAAATGGTTCTGTTTTCCTTCTATCTGCAAATCTCTTTGACAAACCAGTCAGACAGACACTGTAAAACTCAGGATGGATAAGCTTCTTCAGCAGTGGCATTTCTGGTACTCCAGTGTTTATATAGAGAGGAGTTTCAGTCTGTGTGACTCAATGGAAAAGAGTACCGAGGCTATGTGCTTTTCAGACTTCCAGTTTCCCACAGTGAACTGTGAGGGTTAGGTATCTAAAGGCAGAGCATGAAGAAAGAAACAACACATTTATCCTGATGACGTGATTTTTTTTCCTGTTACATTGTCAAGCCATGAGGCTGGTGCACCTTCAAACAGCTAAACACAGTGGTGCTTTGAAGGAGCCCTTAAAGAGGCATTTGGTGAAGATTTACCGTCTTAACACTTGCTCAGTCCTTTTGAATATCGTTTTACCACATGTTTTGTGGAATGGTGTGTGGCTGTGGGGCTATTGACAAGGGAGAAAAAGAGAGAAGTAAATTTGCAAGAGGTGCATGTGAGAGCTCCTTGAAGTCACTGGTTATGGAACACTTCATGGTGCAGTGGTAGGCAAATGGGCTTCGTGGGGCTGCAAAGGGAAGGTACTCAGGCATGGTGCAAAGCTATGTCTTGGAGGAGGGCTTTCTTATGTATAAATTTAAAAGTAGTTTCAAAATGAAAGGAAACTTTGTGTGCTTTACTCTTTCCATCCAATTATTACTCAGTAGATAAAGACCATGCCTACCAGGTGCTTAAATACTTAAAGGTGTATCTAAGTGGATAGTGACATTTTTTAGAGTGTGCTGCCTAGCTTCACAAAGGTGTTCAAGATTAACTTGGCCTTAATGTGGTCCTTAATTTCACTGAAATCTCTTAGAAATGCATACTAAGATTCTTCTCAAACTCTGACTGCGGGTCTGTAGAAATCTTCAAATACGTAAATCCATTTTAAACATGTAAATAAATCTTCTTGTCTAAAAATTACCTTCCTTCCTTTCATATTATTAAAGGTACCAACCATGTGCCAATGTACTAATGTGCCAGCAGTAATCCATCTGGACTCCCTGTGTAAAGACACCAGCAACTTCTAAGAGAGCCTACAGACATGAGTATCCCATAATCTTTGCCACTGGCTCTTGAAATCAGCGTGGCCAACCCTGAAGAAATCCAGAGAAACAGAAAGGTTGAAAAACATTAATATTAATACTAAAAAATTTTCATGAAGGTTAAAGACTCATTTTGAATCAAAATACGGAAACTAAAACCTTGTCAGTTTTATGTACAAATCTACCTCTGTATGTATGATAATGAGATCTGAAAGAAATAACTGTTTTAACAGGAGTTTATATGATTTTTTCCTGATTATATATTTGATTTTGAAGGGAATATTTCAGTCATTCTTGTCTAGAGGCTTCCTGGATGGGCTCATAAGGGGCATTAGCAGTGACAATAGCAAGAGCCACCTGGAAGTTCACAGGTTACTGAGGAAACAAATGGAATTCTGGAGTATTTTAAAGCTGGGTGTTTTGCTGGAGTTTACAGATAAAGGGTAGTTTGCATTCCACAAGTATTGTATTTATTAAAAGAGACAAAACACAGTATGCATATAAGGTAATGATTCTTGGTAGGACTAAAAAGCAGTAAAACTGTGTCTGAACCACTGCTAGTGCTTTACAGCATTAGTAGTTCGGGCAGTCATCAATTTTCAGTCGGTTTTGTCAGTTTGTTTTCTTCTAGCTCTCCTCCTACCCATTACTTTCAGAATCATGATTACATTTTTCATTCCCACCTCTAGTTCATCAGAGTAAGTTTTATAATATCTAAACCAGCAGATGAGGGCTATGTTACAAGCATGTTCAAGGTGTGCTGTTGATCAATAACTAAAAAATTTACTTAATCTGATACTCACTAATCACTAGTGACTGTCCAGATGAGAGAAAACCTGGAAAGCACTGTACCAAGTTCTGCTACCTCAGAGCTGCAGTAACTTACATTGCTTGATGTCCTACAGAAAATGCAGCTAACTGGCAAGAGGGCCTCCCCTGCTAAAGGCAGAGACTCTCATTATGAAAAACAGCAAAATTGTCCTCATGCATAATATTACCCATTTTAGATGGAGAAAAAGTGGAAGTGACATTTGACAAATACCATTCACTGGTATAAAAGTGAAAATCAGATAGGAATACCACCTGCTGCTTACAAGTCTGAATTCACAAAACCTGTATTGCTACAAAAAGAAAATAGACACCTTTTGCAGGAAAAAAAAAGCCTAGCAATGTTTCCTGGAGACTTAAATTACATTTACAAGAAGCATCCCTGTCCTAAACCAGGATATTTTATCACAGCCAAAACATAGTCTGTGATTTCTTTTTTAAACATAGACCATTTGACTCAGATGGATTGCTAAAGTACAGGTCAGCGTATTCTTATTCATTCTGTAGAGAATTGTGAGGCCACATCTTTATACTACCATTGAGTCATTTAATTTCGGAGTCTAGTGACCCAGGACTCATGACTTAAGAAACTGTGGACAGCAGAAACTGATAAGAAAAAAGGTTATATAAAAGCTTGGTGAACAGGAAAACAACCCTGCTTGCCTTGAGGTGGCTGAATAACTCTTACTTAATTTTAAAGTCTTTCATCATGTTATTACATGGTTGTCTTATGAAATGTGATGCATACAGATATGCGTAAGAAGCAGAAGAGACCTGTGGCTGTTGTTATGACCTAGAGAATCCTGCTAGTCTTGTAATTTTTTGTATTTCAAGATTTTGACCCAAGGATCTACCATGACAGGAATTTCTAACATTGTAAAATTCTTTGAATAAGAAGCAATATATTATGCTTTAGTTGTTATGCTTATACAATAGACCTATCCTTGTGCAGTATTAGAAATCTGTATCTTATTTGCCATTTCATAGGGTTGGACAAATAAACACAATTTTACAGATGACAGGTAGGTGACATATGGGGATTGAAATATTCAGCCTTCCAGAGGATGATCAAAACATTCTGAGTTTTAGGAATGAATTATAAAATGTAAAATATAATAAAGATGCATTCCATGTGCTCTAAACCCGAAGATCAGTGATAAGAGCAAACCCATTCCTATTTAAAAGTTGCACAGGAAACAACATTATTCAGGTTCAGTATCGCTCTTAGTTCACAAGGATTTTGTGTTACAGTTCATTGGTCTACTCAATCTATTTTTAATTAAAACTACTTGCTACCCTAGGCTTAGGCTAATCCCTGAGAATTATAGGTGCAAACAGATACATAAACCAGAAGAGAGAAAATAGTTACTGACAGCTACTCATGGAGAAAAGTCTGGACTCTTCAGGTTATCACACGTGAGTTTCGGAAGTGAGGATTAACACACAGATGGGCATCCAAGATTTTGTTTCAACCTGTAATAAAGTAACCTCGAAGCCTGAAGGTCTGCAGTTTCTCTCTCATCTTGATTTAAATAGCTACAGCAAATCAATACAAGGGAGTGAGGGGGGGTGGGAGGCAGTGGAGGAAGGAGGAATGAAGAAAGAGAGGAAAGGAGGGAAAGGAGGGAAAGGAGGGAAGAACACTCACTTAGCAGCATGTTCTGTCTTTGATATTCTCTCCATTAAACACTCCTAAGCATTCTTCCTTGGTGTGTAAACAGTCCCGTTTCTGTTCACGGCTGCTGTAATTTGCATTGAAGCAGGTAAACACAGTGACCATTCTGGTGGTATGTTTAATGAATTTTTAAATAATAATGATTTCAGATTTGTTCTGCTTCTTGCAGGTAAAAAAAAAAGAGTCAGGTAAAACATCTATCAAGTCTAAATTACCTTTACTACCCAGATGCTGTAAACGGAAATGTGTTTAGATGTCATCTGACTGACATGGATCAACAGTAGTCCTTTTAACCAGAGTTATTCCAATTCACAGTACAATGCTGTCTACATTAAAAAGCCTTAGTGACTCACAAATACAGTAAGGATGATAGAAAAATACGGTGCAAGAAAAAAAGTAGATCAAGGAGCAAGTAATAAGGTTAGATACCATTTTTTATATATTTTAATATCCCAATCCTATACCAGCAACTAAGATTTATATGACTATTCCCTGCTAATGAAAATCACAGTACTCTACAGCCCTGTCCTATTTTCAGGTGACTAGTAACTCTTTAACTGAAGTTAAGTGGAGAAATTTGGGGACAGAGGTTGTAACTTTCAGGCTACCGGATCATATTGTGTACATTCTGAAAAACCCAAATATTGTTTCTAAGAAAGATTATAATTTTCTTTAATTTCCATCAGGGAAGGTTTCCATTTCCTCAGGAAATGAAGAGCTTGTCTTCTAAAATTACTCTGTCTTTATTGCAAAGTGCACAGCATTCAGGATACTCACAAGGTCTTCTTTCTTTTTTCTTATTTTGGCGTGGGGAGCGATGAGATATGTCACATTGTCTCAATCTAAGGTTGACTTTAAAATCCTCATGTCACCTAGGTATGTACCGTGAGAAACATAAGGTAAACTGAACCACAGATACGAGTGTCATGTTGACCTTATCTAGATGTCTACAGTACTTTGTCCACCAGGGATTCTCATGGTGACAGAGTTAACATGCATGAATCATTTCAGTGTGGAAAGGAAGGGAAGAAAGACCTGAATTCATACCATTAAGTGATAACAGGATCATTTATTAAGATGAGGCTTTGTTCTTAGTTTTGAGCTAGCATAAAATGGAACCACCATGCATATTTGTAAAGATCATCTAAAAACTATACCTGTTGCTGCCAGTAGAACGTAAACCAGAGAAGAAACTGTTTATGAGAGTATGGCCGCTTCCTTTCTTCTCTTCTAAAGCTACTGAAGAAAGCATTGTAAACAGGTAACTGATAAATGGTACAACAAATGGAGTTGCCCTTGCTCCTTTATTAGATGGCTATAAAGAAAAAGCTTTTGTATCAGTAAATAACTTTTGATTCTCCACTGAGTTAAGATGAATGGCTTCCATAAGATGTCCTCTAAAAAAATTCTTTATCTGATCCTAAGTATGTTGATTAAACATGGAACAAATTGGCAGCAAAATTTTTGTTGTTCCTTGCCAATGTATTGGCAGGAAACAGAAACATTTGTCATTATGGAAGCCAAAGGAGCTGCTAAATTGAAGAATTATTTCTGTATTGTTTATCATTTCGCTCTGCATAAGACTTTTTTTTTTTTAATGGAGAGAAAGACAAAGTAGATATGACATCAAGCCAATTAAGAGAAACTGAGAGAAAAGATAAACCTTGAAACAAGAAACAGAACTGCATTAAGTACCTTTATGTCCGCTCCCCAGTCTAAAGTAACCTTGCTTAAAATCATGACTTTCATAAAATTGAAAAAACCCTGGCTATAGGACCTTGGAATGCAATGCACCTGATTTGTTTAGCTCCTTCACCAGCCACTAGGATGTCAACTTTTGAGAATCGTACTTTATTAATGCGAGAGAGCTTTCTGCTCTCTATGTTCCTCTTGTTTGTAGTAAAGATCTGGTCTACTGACTTGAATAATTGTGCCTTCAATTGCATGAATCAAAGCAATTTACAAGCAAGCACTCATTAATAAGGAACAAATGAATAGGGTATTAAGTATTATAGTTTATTATTTTTTAACATCCTTATTACTGATTTGGAGTACTAAGCCAACACCAAGCACATCTGAAGCCGCAGTCAAATAGAAATACAGTATTAATTCACTATATCTGTTATTCATTCCTTCACTGTCCACCATATAATTCAAATTATCTATGAACTTAAAACCAACACATTTTAACAGCAATTCAATAATTCTTACTTGTTTGGAACATTTTACTGTCTTCTAGTCCAAATTGTTACAAAGAGAAAATCTTGTAATATAAACATACAGAAAGAGGATTAGGAACACAAACTTTTAGATAATAAATACTTTATAAAGGAAGAGATATAATTTTTTTTTTATATGCCTTGGCTATGGAATATTGTCTTTCAGAATATTTTTAATTCTCTTTCGATTGGGTAATTTAGAAAGACCACCTGGAAACAGATTTTAAAAATTCTATGTAAAATTGTTTTACCAGGATTAAATGAATCTGTATTTGTACAAAATGTCCTCAACAGCAGTAGCTGAAGAAAGCTATTGCAGAGTAGCATCTTAGTCTTTCTAACACTTGCGACATATACTTTATGATCTCTAGGCTCTCTACTGATAAACAGAAAATCTCTAACAGGTGATATAGCAGCTATTCTTGTAAGGACAATGGAGGGTCATTTAACATCAGAAATGTCTTAATTGTGAAGGAAAGACTGATGATAAATCCCCCTGGAAGCCACTCAGGAGCCTAAGACTGTTCAAAAGGTTAAGACATAACAAGAAGATATCCATTGCTGGGGAAATGAATAGCAGTTTGGGAGGGACACAAACCCTGGGATACAATGCTGCTGCTACTATGTAAATCATGTTTTTCAAAGTTCAGAGCAGCTTTTCCACAATTTCACCTCCATTATCTCTGCTTTGAGGAGTAGAAGCTTGAATGACTTGAGAGCTAATTCTCAAGATTGTCTCCAGTTCAGGAGAGCAAAGCCCATGGGTTGCCTTAGTATCTATAATAATTTCATATAGCTTGACCAGTCTCTTCTTCTAAAATGAGGATATGCCTACTAGGTAACATGCAAAAAGCAAAGCACCCGGTGTCTATGTCATACCTTCAGTGTTAGCTTGTAGACATCAGGAACAGCACTGTGCATGGCAAAAATGGGTAGGACTTCTGGCCTGTGGCATTCCATCTCTTGAGTTATCTCACACCAAAAGAAAAGAAATCTCAGCCACAGGCAGTGGAACAGGCTGAGCTCCGAAGTACAATCTGAAACTTTCCCACTCCACATAGGAGAAGTTAAGTTCTGAGCAACTGCATAACACTGGTAGTTTTGCACTAAAACCATCATTTCTGTTTGAATTATAGCGTATCTTTTGAAAAGACAGCTTGTATTGATTTAATAGTTTCAGGTGGCAAAGAAACCACTCCACTGTTAATACAGTGCTTTATTTTTAGTTTGCATTCACCTACACCAGCTCCCTTCTCTTGATCTCTTTATGCTTTTTTTCTGCTAAAATCCATAAATCTCTTCTATGTAGATACTTCGAAAATGAGATCAAGTCACGGGCTAACCTCCTGTTGGATTATTTGATGGATTGATATCTTACATCTTCTACAGTAGAAGGATCTTAAATCTTACCCTATATAGTCCATTATTCAGACTTCAGACCATCTCAGTAGACCTCTTCCAATTTTATATATTACTTTTAAATATGTCTGTCAGGCACAGTAATAGCCTCACTGATGCTATAAAGGGTAAAAGCATTTTCCTCCTCCTCCTCCTCATATTCTCCGACTGCTCTGTTTTCAGACTGTATTTGAGACACGTTTCTCTAGCTTCTTTTTAAATCAAAGGACACCTTTCTTAAAAAAGGTGGACCTTTCAAAGAAGCATGCCTTCCTCAGATGAAAATTTCCCATTTATCTTTTTGACTGAGGCTGTCCATTCAACAGAGGCTATACTGACTGTATGTCATGTTTTTGAAATCAGAATACGTGAACTGAGCCAAAAACATTCTTGGTCTGACTTCCTGTACAGTGAAGATATCATCCTACTCTGCAGCACTGTTTTAAGTATTAAAAAATAAGGTCTTAAGTCTACAAAGGACCACAGTGTTAGTCTGTAGCACTTTCCTCTCAGGCAAGCTGTAAATATTTCTGCAATTCCAGACTCACGTGAGCCACAAAAAGGAAGACTCGATAGTGTTCATGTCAGAGCTTTACTGAATACATAGGGGTTGCTCCCTCGAGGTGGAAATGAAAACTGCCCAGGCCTCACATTGCTATTCAAATAAATGGGAAAACCAAAACACTGCATGTCAGTAAGCATACCTGGTGCAATCTTTCCCTCAAACATCTTTTCTCTCTGCATCCTAGGAGAAACACAGGAGTTGAAAGCACAGAACACTGGGCCTGAAATTTTACACACTGCACATTCATAGTTTAAACACCATGGGGAACAGTTTTGCACTTCCCTTTCCTTTAAAAATGAAAGCAGAACAAAACAAACCCCATCTTGCCTCATGGGTGGGAAGTGGGGGTAAAAGAATATGTGAGCAGTTGTGCTTGCACTGTGATGCTTTATGGGACTGAGTAAGAGCTTCCTTCCTCTGCCTATCAGAAAAAAAACTCCTGTTAAAAGCACTAGTATGTTGCATCCTCCAAGAGGTAGTGCCTCCCTGCACACCTAGAACAATGCTGAAACAAGCACAGGGCAAGAAGAGAAAAAGCAATGAGGAAATCTGTATGGAAATATGCGGTTTTTGAGTTTTACCTCGTAGTGCTTTATAGATATGCACTCTTTTACATGGATCACCACACTGAAGCTTTGGAGATGGAACTACTTGTCCAAGATCTGAAAAAAAGTTAAGGACAGAGCTGGTTACACAAGCATTCAAGCTTCAGGACCGTCCTTTAGGAGCTATCAGCTGGACTGTAAATTACTCAGATTGAATTCCTGGGGAAAAAGATCATTGCTCTGGGATATTTGAAAAAGCATCAACACATTTTGACAAAAGAATCATTGTGTTTAGATTCTATAGTAAACACGTTAAAATCTATAACATGCAGTACAGCATGCAAACCATTTCTCAAGAACAGTAATGAACTCAGTAAAATCACATGGAATGATAGAGCTCTGGTTTAGAGAAAAATACAAAGTATGAATCTTTCACTGCAGAATTCCTGAACCGATGTCTACATCTCTCGAGATTTTCTATATGGCGATTTGACTTAGCCTACTCTGCCTCATTTTAGAATCAAATGCACCAAAGGACGTTTTAATGTTATTTATTATTAGGTCTGGTCAAACATTTTCTCTCGAAGAGCTCTGTTGGAAAACACTCATTTTCTGAATCTGAAATGCTTTGGTTCTATGAATTCTTGCTGAGCAAACAGCAGGGCTTCATTTACCTGTTTTCTGGAGTAGACTGTGAAGTCACATTGTTCCCAGCTATGTGCCACAGTTGCAGCCCGAACCAGCAGGGTCCAGCAAAGGAGCCAAGCAAGACTCCAGGGACCTGTTGTGATGTTTCTATGTCTCCATAAGGTTTTGCAGGATTGGTGGATTTTGAAAAACTCTGCTTCCAGACTTCTTGGGAATGGAATTCCTGAAGTATCTCTTGAAAAAAGAGAACATGTGAAATGATAGGATAAAATAATATACAGCAATTTGATGTCCCATAAGGGACAACTCAGACTTTTCCGCTAAACATGAAGGTGTGGAATATATTGTTGAAGGTAGTGTGTATGTACTAATAACACACTAACATCTCTGCCTGTGAGTAATGTCTTTCACGGAAAGAAGTCTTCACTTTCCTGAAGTCCTTTTTGACATGTTATAGGTTTTTGGCAATATCCATGGCACCTCTGATCAAATTCCATGGTAGCAATTAAGGAAAGGTTTCAGAACTATAGTTTTTAGAAGTACCACTGTAAGTTTTCAAGGCTTTATCTTTTTTTTTTTCTTTAAAAAACAAAACAAAACAAAACAAAACAAAACAAAACAAAACAAAACAAAACAAAAGAAACCAAACCAAACCAAACCAAACCAAACAAAAATCCCTTATCCAATAAATCTACAGTTCAAAAATTTAACTTCAAAGCATCACCCCTTCTTTTTATTTCTTGATGCAAACCATTTGGTATGTTCTTTGCTGATTAAGTAAGCCTCTAAAACATTTGGAGGCACATGTCTCCATCCTATTTGTAATTGACTGTTAATAAAATATTATTTCCTCTTCAGATCATAGATGCCCATCTCATCAGTGGTCCTCTATTAACAAGAAAGTGAAATCCAGACCTGTACTTAATAAAACTGATGCCTTCCCACATTCCAAGTAAAGCCGTATCAACCATCTCTCATTCCTTAAGAAATAACATGTCTTTTCACGGTTGTTATTCATCTACAAAGTCTTTGCAAGTACTGTTATTAAATTCCTTTTGATGCTTGCTCAGAATAGCTCAGAGAGTGGTGATTTTGCATTGCCCCAGCCTCCTTTTTCAACAACACAGTGATTACAGAGTAAACACTTTGAAGCAAACTTTGAAATTAATGTTCCTATGGGCAAATTAAACCTTTTTGTAACATTACTGTTCTTTCTACATACGAATACATCGTTTTTACCTCATTGGGAACAATTATCTATAATAGGAATTGAAGCTTCTTCATTCTTGCATTTCCAGGACATCTTTTCCAACTGTTTCATTATTTTATTTTAATGAAATCATATTATCCATTCTCTCCAAAGATTTAAATTTCTATGAGAGTTACTTAGGGCAAGGACTCCCAGTTCATTAATACAATGTAGTCGTTAGGGTCCAAGCATGGCAAAACTAGATTTCTGTTAGTCATAGCTTCAGTCTTTTGTGCCCTAGTCCTGCATTTGCATTAGGAGAGTAATAATGACTAGTTAATTAAATTTGAAATTCTGAGGTTGCCATATGCAAAAATAATGTGTACATGTAAATTTTCAAGGTAGAGTACATTGACACAGTTATGCCTCTAAGTTCCAAAGTCATTTTACTAATCTGAATTCTCATTTTACCAGCTACCAGAGGAAAGAAGTTGGGAAAAAAAAAGATGTCTCATAGCACATATTCAAACTTTGCTAGGGGTTATAGTAAAAATGTTAATTAAAAAAAAAATGCTTTAAGTGGCAAAATAGCCAGTAACAGAGAGAGGGTGGTGGACACAAAAGAGATCCACCTTGAATTTTGTCTCATTTAACTTGCTCATTGATGCTTTTTATGGTTTTCATAAAAAGAATGAGAAATGGAATGTAAATGAGATTTACATATTATAAGGTTTGGTGTGGTAAAAGAAGAACACTAAAGCCAGAAGAGAAATGAGAAAGGTTAGAAACTTGCGCAGGAAATAAGAAAATGAAGTCCAATCTGGAAAATATGCAGGCTATTGCATCTAGGGGAAAAATAACCTGAAATACAGATATTTAGCAGCAGAGGGATTCAGCCAAAATCCCTCAGGGTGATACTGGATAGCAAATTATAAGGGAGCTTGGAAAGGAACGCAGCAACAAAAAATGCCAGTGTAAAGTTAGGCTGTACGAGTAGAGGCACAATACTGTGGACTAGGGAGAAGATAGCTCCAGTCTGTGTAGTATAAAGGAGACCACACCTCAGATACTGCTTATGGTTACAAGCACCTCTGTACCAAAAAAATACAGCAAGCTGGAGGGAGTTCAGAGAAAGCAACAGAAATAAACATGTGGTTGTAGGGATTAATTTATGATAAAAGCTCAAATGAAATAAATACCTTTGTTTGGCTAAATAGTTACTAGGAGGGGATATGATTACATTCTTCAAACACTTCAGGACTGTTATTATCAAGGAAGAAGATAAATAGGATGCATAGAAGATCTGGCTCTACATCTACTTTCATAATTTCCATATGCTTGAAAAAACCTTCTGTGTTGTCTTCCAGATGACCTCTTTCATCTTATTTCAAATCCCTCTCAAAAATGGATGTGTTAGTATAGAGATCAACCTGAAAACAACAACAAAAAATTGTTTTAGGTCAAATTAAACATTTTATCCAGCTTGAAATACTGCTTTAATTTTACCTCACTTTCAGCTTGGTTTAGAGAAGACATTAGGACAAAGGTTAGCTGTTTCACAGAAGAATGCCCTTAGAAGCAGGTAAGGAGGTATTCTGTATAAGTCCTTCAGTTTCTCCTGATGATGTGGTTCCATTTTGTACAAAATACATATATAGGTGTTGACAGCAGGACCGAAACTCAGATGTGTCAGTTCCTAGGGGATTGGTTTAACCTATAAACTATGTCACTCAGGGAAGTATCTAGAGGCAAAGGAATTGAAATCAAGGCAGAATGGATCTGAATCAGGATTTTCACATCTGAACGGTAGGCTGAATAATGGGCTTCAAGAAGAAAAAGTCTGTTGGAAGAACTTACTTCTTATTTATTTGGAAGATGGTCCCCTTTCTAAGGCTGGCTTGGAAACTTGAAACAGTATGTTCACAAAAAGTCAAAATGAACTTTTTTGAGATCTCCAATTCTTCTTTCAGTTCAAGCTAAACCGTTAACTGAATTAGGGCTGGATTTATAAATAGCTTTAATGTGGCAAAGTTGGCATTTCTCAGCACAGATGACTATAAAACAAGCTAGGAAACAAAAAGAGATCTCTACCATAGAACTCATTTAGGCTGTAAATACTTCCTGTGCAGATCCATTTATCCGAGTCATATCCACAGCTTAACTGATGCTCATAAAGTCCAAGTCAATTTTGAATTTGATGGAGTGAAATCATTAATGAAGCTGTTCAGTCATGTGCACAGTTAATTGATTAATACGAAGTTAATGGGCTTTCTGAACTTAGCTTCACCACTAGGGACTTAGGGCTGGTAAAATTAATCTTTCTTAGTGGAAAGATCTTCGATCTGGGTATGAGTCATACAACTAACCAGAGTTAAATAAGTAGCCAGAGTCATACCGGTAGGACTCCTAATGAACACAATTGAGACAAAATCTTCAAGCTAACTGGGAAGAACAGGTATTTTGCCCTGCTTTCTAGAATTCAAGGACTTCACTAGGTGCACCTCATTTGTGTGCTTGCTACACATTTCCAGACACAGAGAATTTAAGATGTTGGTACCCTCCACTAAGATGTTGGCAATACTTTCTGCTAAGTAGAAAGTGTAACTGTGATGAACATGTAGTTTCACATGCTGCCCAGTGCTTTGGGAAGCTGGACCACTTCCTTGAGTTCCTAAATGTGGATTTATCTGCTGAGTTTTAGACAATACAGTTTTAAGCTGTTGACCTTTATTTTAGGACAACTTATTCAAGTCAAAGGTAAACTCTCACTGAATTCAATAGAAGTAGTTAAACTGTATCTCATAATATTGGAAAGAATATCAATGTTCATCTATTTCTGTGGACAGAGGAAGTCAATCAACCATGTAAGAGATTCACATTGAAAAATAATTGACTGTAGCTGCATGCTCTTTTGAAAGCACCAGGCTATATGCTTTCCGTAGGGAAAACTTAAATATGAACCTCACACATAGAAATACCTCCAAAAAGCAGTACAAAAATGCCAAGGACACCACTATGCCAGATTTTTTGAGAAGAGGGTATGATAGTTCTAGTTTCACCTTTTTTGGCCAAGCAAATTGTGTTTTGTCTCTCTACGTTGATATTGTTTATGATTTAGTCCTACAGTTCTGTGAGATGCTGGCCCAAAATATTTCTGTGTTCTTTCACAATGATCTGGAAGCCTTTCCTGTTTAATCAGCATGGAATCCCCCAGAGCCATTTTACTGAAGTGAGTATAAATTGATGTTTTTGTCCTAATGCAATTACAGACATTCCAGCTCTTGTCAGACTAGGTCAGGCCCTTGTAAACATTTAGACAATGCTGAAAAAATTTATGCCACCCGTATTTTGTGCCACAAAGATATTACCATATTTTGACAAGAATAACTGTCCCTGTACTGCTTCTCCCTCTCAGTGAAAGCAACAATCAGATCAGATAATAATTCCAAGATTTTTTTCTATTGTTGAGCTCCAGTGCGTAAACAGAACAAAGCTTCAAAAGCTCAAACACTCTCATGTGTTTATATGCTTATACCCTGGGGATGCAATCTACTCTAATCATTCTTTCTTTAACAGCCATTGATTCCTTATGCACTGGTCAATACTTATTTAATTCCATGGTCTATTATACAGGTTTCTCGGTTCTTGCATTCTATTTGATATAATCCATTAAATGTGAACCAGCCGACGATTTGTCTGAATGTCCTTGAGCTTCACAGTAAATGAAACGAGCATTCCCTAAACAACCTTGCATTTCCACTGAAAACAAAACAGATGCAGATTCTGGTAAGCATGAATCACCTTTTTAATTAAAATGTGAATTATATTAAAGAAATGAGGATTAAATAGCTGGAACTTTCATTGCAAGATAGTTTTCCATTTAAAATAAAACAACCAATGCATAACAGAAATTGGTTTGATCTGTAAAATGAGGGTTTGGGTGTCCTTTCTCTTTTATAAGAAGACTGGCAGCTCCAAGTCTACGAACACCTTCTGGATTTACACTAACTAGGTGCTTATGCTCTCAGATTAAGGTATGATTTCCCCTACCAGGTCTATGATTTTTAGAGGTCACAACACACACATGCAAGGAGAAGGTACATACCAGATAGAAAACAATAAATTACACTGGTCACACTATGTGGGACTAAGCTTTGGTATACTGTGTGCCATTTATTGTCATACACAAGTCATTCCATCAAAGTCCCCAGGACTGTTTAGATAAATAAATCTGAGCAAGTGTGTAGCTGTTGACAGAAAGAGGGTTAGTCCTCAAGCATTTTTGAAGGGTGTAGTTCACGCTAAGATCTTATTGCCATATTTTTTTTTTAAAATGCCAGCTATTTCTATACATTTCTCCTTCCTCATCTCTAGAACTACCAAGTCTACCTATTTTCTGCTTAGGGGTCTGTAAGAAAGCATGAAGATAGCTAGGACACATTTAACTTTTTCTTCTCATTTTAAGAGAAAAAAGGAGTCTTCTTTTATTAATCCATACCCAGCTCCAGAGGTACTGTATGAAAAGTTCAATAACATGTCTGAACTTCTTGATCACAAGACACATATAGTCCTCCACAACGATACTGCTTCTGTTGTATATCCCTAACTAGAAGGATACCTTCTGCTGCATTTCTCTCCCTTTGTCTGTGATAGTCTCACGACTTCACAGGCTCTTTAGGTCTTTCTTCCGTGGCTCCTTAGGAGAGAATAAAAAAGAAGAGGCTTTTGTTGCTTGTTTTGTGTAGATAGACAACAATGGAACTCCAGCAGTAAAAGAAGCATTAGCAAAAAAAGCCAAGCCTTTGTCTACAGTCTGACCTAAGTCACTACCAGTTGACAATTCATGGAATGAGGATATCAGTAAAAATATCATAGGGACCTAGCAACAGTATCCAAACAGAGCAGTTAGAAATACAAGTAGATTTATCCTTCCTTATTCTGCTCTCACTTTTCTGGATTTTAATAACACATGTAATGTCTTCAGGCACAACACTATAGTATGTTTGCACACAATTCACAGGAGTACATACTAGCAATGTGTAGGACTGCTCTTCAGTGAAAGAACTGAGAAGTGCAGTCTTTACTCAGTATGATTAAACAGCTTCCCTTATCCTTTAAAAAAAAAAGAAAAAGAAAGCCATTGATAGTTCATTTTTTCATGGGCTAGTCTGAAGACATCTGGCAAGCTGACAAAGAAATTAGAAATTTTGAACATATTAAGCAGGTGCCGTGACATAAAGCAGTACCGATTTAGCTATGGCTGAATGATTAGCATTTTTCCCTACTCCTGGCTTGGTGCATATTTTCCATTTTTTTAGAAAGACTGACTAAAAAGTTGGCCTAGATTATCACACCCCTTAAAACAAGTATTGGCTCTTTAAAAAGAAAACGAACTCATACTCTGACTAAAAAACGCCCTACTTTTTACTGAACCTTGGTATGGTCACCATTTCAATTTGTTATCAGAGAATATTGCTACACGATGATCTCTCTAAACATTAAAGAGGAAACAACTGAAAGTTGAACTATCTTCCAGTAACGTGATGATTACAGAGGCATTTCAGAGGCAGTGAAAACAATGAACTGTGGAATCCAAGTGAAGACCGTTTGGCTAAGTTTCATTTGGAAAGATTCAGTGTCTGCACAGAGTCGGCTCTGTGCAGGCTGAAAGGATAACCAGGAAGATTTAGTTCCTGATTCAGCCAGGCATTTAAGGACATGAATAGTCCCATTGAAGTCAATGAGATTACTCACTTACTTGAAGTTAACCACATACTTAAGTATCTTTCTGAAATGGACGCCTACGCTTGCAGAACGGTAGTAGGAAACTGGTTTGCCAGAGACTGGCTACGGATCAGCTTTGTAATGTTTGTTTGGAAAGTCTGTCGGAGCTTTCCCATGAAAAGGTATGTTTCTCCACCCCATTGAACTGCCAGGATAGCTAGGGGCAAGTAGGTAAAACAGATAAAATAGTCCTTTGCCTTGTTCTTTAAGAAGATTATGCTGGGGCATAGAGTAACCTCTTTCCACTTTGCCTTGTGTGTCAAGAGAGCCAATTTTTTTCTGGACTTGATTTTCTCATATTTGAATCTTAATGAGCTTATTACTGTACCAAATCCTCCTCCTGGGAAGCACTTCTAAAATGAAGTGAAAGAACAAGTGCTGATTGATTTGCAAGGTTTGCAAAATGTTATTCATGTTGGTTGTTTTTCAAAAAGGCCAAAATATCCCAATCTTATTCCAGAAGCTTGAAAGGAAGTCCCCTATCACTGTCAATGATCAGCATTCTCAGCTGTAACGAAACTGAAGCTGAGAGGGAAGATGGTACTATTATTCTTATTTAACTTCAAATAAAGCAACAAAATAGAGAAACCAATGTCCATGCTTTGGTGTTATGAAAATAAGATGCTCCAAAAAACCAGATGAGTCATTCATTTAAAATAATTTTAAACACCAAGAGGACGGTGAGCTGTAAACAGAACAAAACCTGCCTAATTTCCAAAATGAGGCTAACTATCCAAGGAATGACTATGACTTGTTCATCTGAAAAAAAAAAAAAAAAATTCTACATGAAACGGATAAAATAGTTAGAAAACGTGAAGATTTACACAGTACATCACTTTTTTCCCTTAAGAGGATGAAAGTCATAAGCCATGATAAAAAATGAGATACCTACAGCAGAGAACAGTATTTTGTAAATAGGAAAAGGTAGTCCTTGATAAAGTTATGTGACTTCAGGTACTCTGGGCTTTATTCCAAACCGTACTTTGAACTTCCCTCATTACCAGGGAAAAGTGACAAACCTTTGTACCTTATTACTCCATATCAAAAACATAGATTTTTTTTTTTTTTTTTTTTAATTTCTTCATGGCAAAGCCTAGTCTTTCTTACCTGCCATATGATGTTTTGACACAATAAAGCCCTATTCTGTATTGGCTGCCTACAAGCTGCTGAAACATAAACAGAATATAGACTGTTGCTGAATTAAGGAATTACCAAACCTATAACCTTTGTCCCCTCACCTCTACTTTTTGGCTAATAAAGCTCTGTTTACTTTACTGGTTAAAAGCCTGGCAAAAGCCTGCAGTGCAGTTCTGAGAAGGGAAGGTGGGTTGAGTAGTGCCCAGTTCTGTCTGTGCCAGGATTTCTTCCCTGAGTGTTAAAAGGTACAGGTTAGGGTTTCTTCCAGGCTCTTCCCAAGATGAAAAAGGAAAGTGGTTTGGGACAAGAGATAGAAAAGGCAAGCAAGCTGTAGCATTTTAAGAGGTTCATGAAATTATCCCCTATATGTGTAGAAATAGTCAATGAAAAGGAATGATAGCTTGTGATTGCCCTACCAGTGTACATAGCCATGAGATCTATAGTGGTGGAAAGGAGATAGACTGGACAAATGAGATGCCGATCTTTTGCAGGATCAGTCCTTCATGACTGATCCTGCTTTGTGGCAAGCTGTAGCATTTTAAGAGGTTCATGAAATTATCCCCTATATGTGTAGAAATAGTCAATGAAAAGGAATGATAGCTTGTGATTGCCCTACCAGTGTACATAGCCATGAGATCTATAGTGGTGGAAAGGAGATAGACTGGACAAATGAGATGCCGATCTTTTGCAGGATCAGTCCTTCATGACTGATCCTGCTTTGTGCTCTCGTTTTTCACGACACCAGCATCTTTTGTCATTGTCTGTGTTGTAATCCTTTTCCCCCTCTCTCCAACTCCTAATCTTTGTCACCAAACAGTTCTCTTTAATATCATATGCATGCCAACAGCCTCTGAAGTTCTGCATCAAATAATCTGGCACTGATGGAAACGTGTGTTCCTTTTCCAGGCCTGGTTGTGAGAAAACCCAGCAAAGCAAGCCGTGAGTTTATGTCTGAGAACATGGCTTCTGTCCAATAACATGTCAAGTTTGTCAAAAGCATCTGACTGAAGCCCTTTATTATCACACACTGGTGAAATGATTTGCTTGAAGGGGAAACAGAGCATTAATAAATTGAATGAATTGCACATTGTTCATGACAGACTGTAATGGTACAGTCTTCTGTGTACTGTACATTCCAGATACCAACCCAGGTCCTATCTGATTAATATTCTTCTGTATAAAAGCATAAGAATCAACTTGAGATTGGTAGCACAAATCAGCCATTCCTAGGATGCCTCACTGAAAACGTTTCCCAGGCTAGATCATATGCCACTAAGTCTTAAACCATGGCGATATATCATGTTTACATTGTCAATAGCTCATCAGCCTGATGACATGGCAAAACTGGCAATTCAGGCTTTAAATATTTGTGTCATAATATCAAGATTAACATCCACTTAGAAACATGGAGTAAACTAAACTTGTAGTTTTTATTGCCCTAATTGCAATGGTAAAGGATCTGAGGACATGGATGTTGCCCTGTAAGTCCTATATAATTTTTGAACTCCTTGAGAAAAAACACAGTAAATTTCTCTGTCTTTCTAAATGATTCTTACATCTTTATGAAATAAAAGAGCTTAACAGTCTTGCTAGAATTTTGTGGGCCCAAATGACAAAAGGAAAGTCCAACTCCAGTCATGGTGTTACAGATTAACATTATTCAGTGAATGCCCTTCTAACCTGAAACTTTTGGAGGAGCTCCTCTTATTGGCTCTGATAGCCAAGCACTTGAAGATACAGACAGAAAAAGGGAAGGTATTTGATTTCCCAAACCATAGATTGATAGGAATGTAAGGTTTTTACCTTACCATTCAGTAAGGGAAAAAAAACAATCAAAAAACAACAAAAGAACAAAAAAACCCCCAAGGTAAACCACAAACCCCACAGCCATCAAACCTTTACCCAGAAGGAAGTCTCCACAAATACTGTATCAAATTCCCCATCCTTTGTAAGACTCACCTCTGGAAATCCATTCCGATTTTAATTGACTTTCAGGACCGTTGCTAGTGCATACTTCACTAGGATCAGTGGCCTACTCTGTTTATTCAAATTATTTTCTCCTTATTCACTGACTCCCTCATCTGTGTGTCCCAGTTCACCAAGAACCTACACTCCCTGGACAGCTTATGTTCTCTCTCCAAAAAAAAAAAAAAAAAAAAAGAAAATATATTGCCCTTCAGCAAATCCAAGAGTATACTCTGAATTTGAGTTCATTTCAGAGGAAAAAGTACCATGATAGTACTTTCGTAACATTTTTCGTGGTATTTTTCTCTTTTACTTGTGCTTCTGCATAAAGGGTCATCAATAAATCACAGTGTTCCTGTTACTACCTGAAACTCAGTCTTCAGCTTTCTTCAGTTGCCAAAGTAATTTAAGCTACAGTATGACAAGTGGAATGATAAGACTGAAATCCCTTAGCTTACATTAATTTTAAAAATACATATAATTATTATCTAAAAGCCTTTCTCAACTCTACCTTTCCTGATGATGGTGTTCTGAAGAAGCAATTTGTTCTATGAGAAGCTTAAATCAAATTGGTAGCTTCCCATACAGCACTATGACTCATTTTGGAAATCTCTGTGCTGATAATCAGCATGTTGAATACCAGAAAGAAAGTGACCCAGCAATGACTTTGGGTAGCTTCATGGACTGAAGCAAATATTTACATTACTTCAGGCAACGGGGAGGTGGGGTGGCACAATGAAAGCCATATTTGTCCTAAGGATTATGTCACTGTTCCAAACACAGCCTCTCTGTGCAAAAAGCGAGGAGCATTTTAATTACCCTTCTCCTCCCCCATCATCGAAATATTTTTAGGATCACTTGACTGTGCAAACTATGTGATAGCCAGTTGTCAGGAAACAAAGAGCATAAAGAGATGGTCTTCTGAGCAATCAGAATTCTCAGACATGCACAAAAGGTGCATAGGTTCTCCCTAATTTGATCATTTGTGATATTAGCTGGGCAGTTAATAGCTTTGCCTAAAGAATTTGATTGCAAAATATATAAATATTGGGAGAGTCCTCTCATGTTGACAGGAAAAACCTGCCTTTTAGGAAAAAATGGTACCAACAATGAGAAAGATATGGCTTTCAAAAAATGGATAAGGAAAAAATAAATACCAAAACTTCTGTTAAATGGTTTTTTATATTCATGTACTACTTTAAGACAACTGTAGCACTTTGTCTTCAAACATTTGAGCAGTCCCCTGGAAATCAGTGTGTCTTAGGACTAGAACGAGGAATCTAGGAAGCCAGACTACCAAATGCTAGGCTCATAATTTTTTTTTCCTTGGTTTAACAAACACTTTTAGGTAGAGTTCAGAAAAGGATTTGCAATGGAAAATGCAGAGGAGGCATTCAGCTCTGTTTTCTATGTGTAAAACATTTAGGCTACCTCCTGCAATAGAGTCAGATCTGTCCTTAACATATTGAGATCCACTATCATTTGGATGCACACAGGACTGGGTGCATCGGTAACTACTCTGTTATTGTCTCTCTTCCTTCCCTTCCTAGAAAAATCTTTTGT
Organism: Fulmarus glacialis; assembly: GCF_000690835.1. Lineage (NCBI taxonomy): Eukaryota > Metazoa > Chordata > Aves > Procellariiformes > Procellariidae > Fulmarus > Fulmarus glacialis. The sequence goes on along the minus strand of NW_009221244.1, from coordinate 28,107 downwards.
TTTGGTTTGGTTTGGTTTGTTTTGTCCTGTTTTCTAAAAAGGCAGCACAATCACTTTATTACAAGTACTACTTTATGCTGTATTGCTTAATTCTGATTTGCCTGATAAGTCATAGCTATTGTTTAGACAGTCATCTGGTAAGATGATGGGCACATTTCTGGCAGTAAAGCTTGAACAAAGAATTAACCAAGTCATTTTCTACAAATACTCTCATATATAGCATTTGTTCATCTCTTTCTGTAGTGTTGGTTCTTGGAATTTGACTTGGAATGCAAATAAAAAAGAAGTTGAGAGGCAAAAATGAGGTTTTTTTTTCTTTAAAATGAAATTAGTAGTGATAGCCATATTGACCAACAATAAATAGTTAGTTTACGATTAAAATTTCTAAAGGTGAAAATCTACTTTTTAACTCAGTATTTTAGTGCATTCTTTTAAATAAGGGACTACAACTGTTTGTTCTTACAACAACTTTGAACAGTTGTGACAAAACCTCACATAATGCCATCTGAAAAAAGTGAACTGCTTTTTATTTTCAAGTGGTATAAGAAACATTGAAGAGAAACACTGTCTCCAACAACATTGAAGAGAAACACAGTCTACTACAAGATTGACCTAAGACAATCGTGTTCTTTGTCCTTTGAGTTCATAATTCATAGACCAAAATTTACACTGTTCTAACAATAATATTTTCCTTCACAAAATCAAAGCAGTATCCGTTCTGAATTAAACAGGTTTCAGTGATCTCACAGGTTTCTAGAAGATGATCAATACAACAATCATATGAAAGGGTTTTAATGTATTATAATGTTATAACTGTTAGCTATAAAATTTTGGACCCAGCAAGGCTGACAAGTTTGCACTGAGCACAAATGTGCTCTACGGTCCACAGGTAAAAGCGTGATTTCAGACGTTTGGACTCAATCTGCTGCTTTCTCTCCATATGGATGTCAGACAGAAATGGGGTAAAAAAAAAAAAAAATTGCTCAAGAATACCAACATGGTTTCTGCAGCCAATTATTTTTTTTGGGGGGGGGAGAGGAAGATAAACTGTGTAGCTGATATTTTTTCTCAGACATTTGTATCATGTGGTCCCCTAACAGTAACTGAAAGACGTACCTTTTCAAACATGTTTCTTTCGGGACTGAGCCAACAAAACCAAGCAAGACTACATGGAAACGTCAGTCCTGAAGACCAGACATGTTTGCTGGAAGAGCATGCTTTTAAAAAGACTTAATTAAGATTGTTTATCTTACTAGTGGTATGCCATAGCATAGAAAATTCCATGGGGGAAAAAAAAGAAGTTGTTTTATTTTCACTATAGATATACTTACTAGGGAAATTTAATCTCTGACCAATGGAAAGGTCAAGTGCAGGCAGCATCAATCGCTCTTTAATTTATGTAAGGGAAAAGCTTCTGTGTGTTTCAGGGCAGGATGCTTTTATACTGTTTCTATAGTAAATTCACAGCTATTCTGAGAAAGACAAATTTGCTGTAACAGAACATATTTAAAGTGATACAAAGCCTCCGTTGCTGTAAGGTGATGGACGCTTTCTACTGATCTCATGTTTATTGGGTATATGGTAATTCTTTATATCAAAGACACATCTTTTAGGCTTGGTTCAGAAGAAGTGTTGGCAACATGAAAAATACTAGCACAGGCTTTTTAGACATCTTAGTAACTGCTTAGGATTACTAAACAAAAACCACACAGTTTCTCAGTGGATTATATAGGGTTATATGACATGCAGCTACGTGGTATAACCAGACATTATTTCAGGCTGCACTTCACCCACCTTGACTAACCAGGTCTCTTTTTCAAAGGGAAATGCAGAGAAAGATTTTTGAAACTTCAAACTTTCAAACATTTTGACAGTACTTCCAGCGTTTTACCACTCCCTTCAAACGGGATAAAAGTCAGGGCTCATTTTAACAAGATACAGCAGATTTCTGCCTTTTTTTATCATCTTGCTTCAGTTTGCAGGATAATGGTAGTGTGCCTTCCAAGGCAGAGATGTTGTTCTCTCTTCAGTGTCATAATACCACCTTTCTGGCCTACTGATGGATCCAAGAGCTCCTGCTTGGTTCTTCATCCTCTCATAGCGTTTGTGGAGACACAAACAGCCATGCAACCTTGAGATTAATACTAGACCCGGCAGCTGGCAGAGAGATTTCAAAGAATTTTAATTGCTCTTTTGAAAGTGCAAGAAAACTTCACAGCCAGACTGTCTTGGCAGAACCTTTAAAGCACCACAGTTTTCAGATGTGAAAGTTTTTTTTTTTTTTTCTCCTTCAATAGTTTGTTTGTGAACCAGAGCACATCCATTTACTAGCTGGTTCCTATTTTAGCAGGAAATAGTTATTTTAAAACAGAAAGCATACTCAGTCTATCTTTTTTGATTGTCCCTTATTGTCTCTGAATTACACAGCTTACATAGTGGAATGTCTTTCAAAGACAAAACTTCAGGCATATGGAAATAAGAATGGACTGGGTATTGCTCGTTGTCTGTGATTTCACAAATTGTCTTGAAATTGTTTGTCATGCCTAGAAGCAAGCTAAGTGACAGACGAGCCAAGATGATAGAAAATGACAGAGAATAAATGAATTATATTCGCTATCCCCCCCCCCCCCTTTTTTTAAATTCTGTTTCTTTTATCCATTTGAAACAGACGTAGCTTTGTAAAGTGCTTTCAGATACTCTGCCCTATACTACTGAAAATTATATTTTAGTTCTGCAAATCAGAAGAAAAATTACAAGGAAACCCCAGGAAAAAAAGAACCCAGCTCTCCAGATCTCTTTTTACCGGACAAAGATTTTGCAAGACCAAGGTCGATTGAATCCAGAGGAAGCTGGAAGAAATATGTAAACTGTTTAAAAGCAAAACTAATTACCCAATGGGAATATTTTTTTAAGGAGCATTGAACATTTTCAATTGTCTAAATAGTGAAGTTGTAGTTCAATTTTAAGTTATTGGATTCATTTTAGGAGACAATCAAATTTCATGGTCTGCCTTAAGCAGGAAGTCAGAGTAAATTATTATCTTTTGGCTATGAAGTCCTATTAATGTAATTAAGGAATCTAAGTCAAATCTAAATCTTTGAAGTTTTTATACTTCAAAAATAAAAACCAGGGTGTTTGTGTTCCTGGATATGAGAAAAACAACACCTGGAAATTCTTGTTTCCTTTTAACAGTCTCCTGGCGTCTCTATTTTGTCATTTGTATTCTTTCTCCATTTCCAGTCAAGAGACATAGAGGAATAAAAGCTTCTAATCACATGCAGTTTTTATTTCACCACTTCTAGTAGTAGGCTTTTTTTCTGCCAGCTTTGATTCCCATTTAAATGAACTTTTTAATCATAATATGATAAATCTATTACTGATGTAATTACTCTTTATCCAGTATTACAGCTGTGAGTGGGTGGGTGACACCTACAGCCTGTATTTTCCTTGAAGTAATTTCAGCGTAACACTAGGGGATATTTGAAAAGGTACATTAAGAATATTTTTGAATTTCCTTCATAGCAGAAAAATTTTATGTGCATTTTGGCCTACTGCTCAAAATCTCAGTTGGAGAAGAAAAGGCTGTATATTTTGCACATTCATTACATTCAGAGGGAGTATACATCCTGATGTTTAACTTCCACACCAAGCAATAAAGGTAGAAAAACTTTCAAGAGAGTCACTGTTTTACACCAGGGAGTTAATTCCGTTCCCTAGATTAAAATAATTTAAAGTAAAGTAATAAAACCTATTTTGAATTCACGATTGATATTCTATTTAATGGTACACTGAGAAATAATTTTTTCCAAGATTTTTTCTTCAAACTTTTTTTTTTCAAACTATGTCCAGCAGTCATAGGCTGGGGAAGGAATTAAAAAAACCTGAAAATGTTAAGTCAGCACAGTATTGTCATTTGAGGGCTTGCCTATGTTTTCCTTCAAGTTATCTGCAATACCCTGTTTGATCTCAGAAGTTGAACTGAGAAGCCTCATTCTTGGTAATCACACATTTCTTCACTCTCATTCTATTCTAATAAATCATGATGTCCGAAGCAAAATACACATGTTGTTTTTTAATTTTGAGGGACAGAGACATCTACTGTACTGAGAAGTAATGGAGCTAACCACAAAGCACAAATTGCCACTTACAATTTCTTGAGTTTTTACCTTTTCTCCACATTTGATATTGATCAAGGCTGGACAAGACAGGTCCATGGAAACATGGCGTGGAAGAGCAGAACCTTATTGGACAATTACTTTATCTCAAAATGTACCAAACCAACATACATTGACTGCTGCATATACTAGCTTTATTCCTTCAGAATGTGTAAAAGATATTTTAAATAGGGAGCCTGTATTATACCTGGCAAACATTAGTTTCTTTGGTGAGGGAATTTCATTCTTTACTGGCAGTAGGAATACAGACATGCCAAGACAGGACTCTTTTAGATGATGTGTAGGTATCGACTTCTCTTTCACTATCTGTAAGCTGGAAATACACATTCATTAATCTGTTAAAGTGTCCAGTTCAATTCTATTTCTTTTGTTCTTGTGTTTTCTTTACTGTAGAAGGATAAAATCTTGTTTCTTTATGATTCTGAAGTGATTAAAAGAAGAATCTGCCTCCTAATCTTCTGCACAAAAGCAAGGGCCAGGGGAGTCTCAAAGCCAGAGACTTTCCACACAGCAGTTTGTTCCCATTTTTCTTCTCAGATCCTTCCAGTATGAGTGACATAGCTCTCAACTGTACCAGTAGGCACAAAAAGGTTAAAGCAAACACTTATTTGTAAAACAGGAAACAAAAAGACAGCAGGGCAACACTTTCTCTTAGTAATAACATTTGATAAAACCAAGGTAAACTTGTTAAGGATGAGGGTATGCATACAAAAGAAAATCAGGACATGCTTTCTAGCATGTTGCCTCCTGTAAAATGTTTCACCAGTGCCCTCTAAATCCCTCAAAATGTCAAGGTAAAAATTGTCAAGACTTTAAATCACATTTTTAAAATAACTCTGCTGAGGAATTTTGGCTCAGTATCCAAACTATTAGAATTGGATATTTTTAGTGTGGGACGCCTCTTTCATTTTTTTACAGATATAGACTGTGCCTATAAACCAGCAGGTTCAATGAAAATGAAATGTATGAAACACAAAAATGAAATATACACTTATGCAGAGCTTCCAGTATTGGAATATATCACTGCAAGACACCAGTGAAGCCCAGAATTTAAAATCATAATTAGACAAGAAGGATGAGAACATTCAAGAAGAAAGAAACCCCACACAGAAAAGTTTAGGATACTTTATATTCCAAGTGAAGACAGCTTAACAGAATCAAACATCATTGCTTACAAAAGGAAAACTATTTTGTAGAGGTATTTTCAAGATTCAGATTTAAGGCTCAATAAGAACAGTGTATTTGGAAAGGCCAAACATTGTAGTCAAGAAAATTTACCACAACATATATTTATCAGAAGGTATTTTATTGCCAACAAATACAAAATTGTTGCTCTCGTTCCCTGATGTCTCATTTTAAAGATAAAGCTTTTCCTTCACCACTTTTAAAGACCTGTAAATACAGCATTGTAAAAAAATAAAACAAAAAAAGAAAAATTGTGACAATAAATTAAGAAAATGAAAAGGTGAGGAGGAGGAAAGCCCAACCCACCAAGGAGAAAACGTATTAGAAGCAACAGAAAAGTTATGAAGTGGAATCAAAGTATCATGTTATGTTTTCCTTCCAAGAGAAGTTTGGGGGTTTTGCACGTGAGATAAAATAGCAGCAAAGAAAAAAGGTAAGTACAAGTGCATTTGTGTCCCATTGGAACTTGTTTTTATTAACCAAAACAGTAGTACTCATCAGAATCAATTTTGGGATGCTTATGCAGAGGCTGTGAGTCCTCCATAATAGAAGAATCACTGAACTGGTCCATATCTGAAGGGGTTTGGTGACCAGGGACATCATCCACTAAGGTGTCCAAATAACTCCCCACAGATATTCCATCCAGACCGTCACTACAGTCTTGTAAACTGTTACAGCTGCCGTGGAGGGACGTCTCCTGACCTTCCAGCAAGCTGCACAGGCTGCCACTCAAACTGCTACCTCTGCTGGCAATGGCCTTCTCTTCAATCATCCACTTGATTGATTCAATACTTTCGTTGATGATGAGTAGCTGGCGCATAAGCTTCACATCAGTGGCTCGGAGATTAACCTACAAGGCAAAAGTGATTAAAAAAATTACTCATTTTCTTCAAAATGAAACTCCAAATAGCAGGCTGGAGGCAATGAGTGGGTTAAAAAACCCACAAAAAAAAATCCACCTTTCACATCTAAGACAAATCTATTTAAATAATTATTTAAAAAAAAAAAAAGTAAAAGTATTGCTATACTAATACTTTCAATGAAGTTCAAGGGGGAACCTGATCAGGCTACATAAGCAGTCACAGG
>NW_009221244.1:0-21630 GCF_000690835.1 Fulmarus glacialis | reverse complement strand
GAATGCCAGTCAATGACAATACTTGTACACACACTAGTACAATCCTATTTAGATGAGAAACACAGCTGCTATGACAACTCTTGGGTTAGCTTTTCATTATTCAGAGAAGCAAGACACAAACCCATTTCCATTTCCAACTACTCTAAGCTACTTAACAGATCCGGGCAGCTAAGCATTCACCTCAAATTATCCTTATTATGGCTACTTGGGTAACCTAAACTTTTCAGATGTGCATCATTTGGAAAAATGCTTGGGGACTTTTAACTTTTATTCACACTACACCTACGTTTACATTGCAAGCTGCTGTATAAATGTCTGAGAGTTGAAATACTGAACTTATTGAAACTGTAAATTTCAAGTTATTTAAACCCATATTAGATGAAGGTGATGAGTTCACAGTCAACCACTTATTATAGATTAACATAAAGAGCAACAATTTACAAAAAATAACTAAATAAAAAATACACATTAAGCACAAAGTCCTACTTTCCAACTTAGTTGTGGTCGTTGATGCATATACACACAGAAGTGTTAATTGTAAAGCACACTGGAATATTACAGTGCTGCATTTCAGAGATACTAGACTGACTTCATGTTTTCCTTAACAGGAAAACTTTATAAGCCACTGTTTTACTCAAATTTCCGCAATGAGATAACACATCCAGGTAAGGCCTAAGGGTTTTATTTGTTCGTTCTTTCTTTCCATCTGAAACATCACAAGTGTTGGCAAAAAAAAATCTGTGTGACCTCCTATTCATCACATGAAACAAGTAAAAATACTGAAAAGGTAGTCTGACAAACTGAAGATGATTCTGGGTTTGACCATAATATCAAGCGTGGAGAGCCAGAAGCTACTTCCATCCATATTGTGAGAAGATAATGCCAGTTTATGACCTAATCAACTCTCCAGCCCTTTCCAACAGCACTTCAGCACAACTAAATGCTTGACATCACAACAGACACACCTCCAGTCTCATCACTTCCAGAGTAAGACCTCCGCCTAGATGAACTTTTGCCATAGTGCCAACATAGGCATGCATGCTTAAAACCACTGGAAAAAAGACGTCAGTCATTTCAGATTAACTCATAGGGATACCATGTCTACCATGTTAACTTGTGTCATATTTTGTCACATGTTCTTACATCCTTTAATTGTACTAATCAAGCACACTACACGCACATAGGTCACCGCTTTAATACATGCATTTGGAAAACACTTTCCCTTGTACACAATTTGAGTGTACTTCTCTACAAAAATATGTGTGCCATAATGTCTGATACATGCACATATATTACATGCTTTTCTTCTATAGGGCACTAACATCTTAACTTTCAGATTATTAATTCAAGAAAGACAATACAGTATATCAAAAAAAATTGAATGTCTTCACTCAGTTGAGAAATAAGGAAGAAAACAAGTAAGATCTGTTAAGCCAGACAATAGACATTTTATGCTATTCTTCAAGTCTGCAATTATTATATAGAAATATACCACCTGTATTGTTCATTCACAATGGACTGGAATGGAATCAGTATTCTCAGGAAGCAAAGACTGTATCTTGTTTTGCCAAGAGTATAATCTGGACATGGTTTTTTCCATACTCAAACGCTGTCTTCTCAATATCCTAAATTACACATTACAACTGTACCAAAAACTGGTACAGTTGCTCAAAGTTATTTTAATGTATTTTTATTCTGTTAGATACTGCAGAAGATTGTACTGGCTGTGGTTGGGATGCTTCATAGCAGCCAGTATGATGCTGTGTTCCATATCTGTGACTAAAACAGTGTTGGCAGCATACCAGCTGTTGCTGAACAGTGACTGCACAGCATCAAGGCCGTTTCTGTTTTTCACTCTGCACCCTCTGTGAGTAGGCTGGGGCTGGAGAGATGTCTGGAGAGGACAGAGCTGGGACAGGTGATCAGAACTGACCAAAGGGATATTCCCTGCCATATAATGTTGTGCTCAGTAACAAAATCCGTGGATTTGGTCTTTCCAACGTAGCCATTGCCTGGGGACTGGCTGGGCATCAGTCTACTGGTGGGAGATGGTGAGTGACTGACTTTGCATCACTTGGTTTCTTTCTTTCTTTCCTTCACTGATTAAACTGTCTTTATTACAGCCCATGAGTTTTTCTCACTTTTGTTCTTCCAATTCTCTCCCCCTCCCCCACTGGAGGGGGAAAGAAAAGTGAGTGAGCAGCTGGTGGGTGCTTAATTACTGACCAGGATCAACCCAACACAAAGATATTTCAAGCTTTGCTAGTCTATATAAGTCTCATATGTATTCCCAGTCTCCTTCCCCAGTCCCCAGAATGACTTCTGAATTATCCTCAATCCAGTATCACAGGATTTTTAACATAGCTAACCTGGTACTGTGCAAAATAGTTTTACCATTCACAGTTTTAACAATACTACCCATCTGTCATTGTTTCAGCTGTGAGGTTCTGAAAACAGATTGACCATTTCGTAGCCCTCCTGCTCAAGCCAGTTCCTCTACTCCTACCCATAAATCACTACAAACCATTTGCTCAGCAACTAGGCTGGCATGAAAGCAGCAAATTACCCGACTTCTAAAATGCAACTACAGACTTCAGCAACTTGCTGAATATAAGCAAGCTTGGAGACAGCAAATTTCCCAAAAGGCTGATTAAGGAAATGTTTAACAGAGCTAGCACCAATATGCCTCTAATGAAACAGTCCCTTTTAGATGAAGTAGACATCTCATATATTTCAGATTCAGTTCACGGGAAGTAATTTTTTGCTCTAAATACACCCACAGGTTTGGCATTTCTGTGGAACAGCCTTTTCCTGCAAGTACTTGAGTCCTCCTCCTCCAAGCTACCATGTCGTCCCAAGTCTCCCATATCGAGAGTGTGCTTTTCTTAAAGCAAACATTAAAAAGTAGTCCACCAAGTGTCATCTTTCTTTAATATGGTTTACTTCATCACCTGTTGATAACACAAAATGTGACTATGATATTTCTTGCCTCTCATCTGCTTTAGCCCAAACACAATCACATTAGTTCATACTCACTTATATAGCTACAACCCATGTAACTGTTGGAGTAAACAAGTCAGTTCCAAGATGGTTCAACTAAAGGGACTAAACACAATAAAATCTCATCATGTTTGACAGCCCCATTCATTATGCACAGTAACAGGTGCATTTCAGAAATAATCTAAACAGAGTGTCTCATAGCTAATATAGGTATTTCAGAATGGTTTCTACAGCTGCTCTTTGAGTTAAAGGTAGAGCACAGCACCACCATAGGGAAGGTGTGTGTGAGTATGTATCAGTCCTCAGCATAAACTTGTGGTGTACAGAAGAAACGAATTGTGACAAGAGACCAAAAAAGAAATTCTGGTTACAGGCTAGCTTTTAAATATTTTTGCTTCGTTTGTATAATCACAGTAGTGCAGATCCCTGGGAAGGATCGTAAATGTTTAACATTACACAACTAGTCACGGCAAGAAAAAATAATGAAATTAAAGTCACAGTGAGCACTTTCAAGTAATGTAATCTGGTAGCATAGGTGGACAGAACAGATTAGCATTCAGACACAACCAGTTCTTCAGTCTAGAAGGGATAACTGGCCTAAACACCTGTCTCTGCCTCCCTCCCTCTCATACTGGTTGTTCCACCAAGATATTTCTTCCTTACACAACTAGCCTTGCTTATGGTCTTCCGTAATAACACATGCAACATTGTCATACTTTATTCAAGAGAATTTTTATATATACAAACATATGGGCATCTGTGTACACAGATATATACAAATATTCATGTTATTTTTATACATACAGTGTTTTTAAAAAAGTACTTAACTAGGTTATTGGTTTTAGAATAAAACTCTTAATGACCAGAGCTGTTAACAAAGACAATTATCACTTCCTGGCAGTCACCCAAAATAGTGCATTAGCTGTCCCTAGACTGGTCACTTTGCTTTTGGATCAAAGTCACACTTGCACTCGGACCACGGGCAGAATGGACTTGTGTTTTGCTGCTGCATGCTCTGCAGACATAGCTTCCAGTCGGCTCCAAACACAGTGGGTCCCCTTCCCCTCCAAAAATGACAAAGCTAAAAATTCTGTTCAACATATTCTTTTAATCTGTCAAAGCTGTCTACAACTCTGGTTCTTTCTGCAGACTACTTTCCTTTAGATTCTTGGGGTCACATGCTGCTGTTTCTTCTTCTTTTAACTACAGGAAGTCCGCAGGGATATCAATGGTAACCATAAAATGTGGTCTGAAGAAAAGATACTCCTAAGTTTATTTTCTCCTCAACACCTTTATATTGTGTGCTGTACAGAGCCCACTAGTAAAAGGAAAGGAAATGAGTGAGCCTGAATAACAAGGTATTTCCTTCAAGACAAATCTTTTACCCAGAGCACAGTGAAATAAGTCACTACAAGACACAAAATCTTAAACTTACAGGTTAATGGGTTCAGGGAGCTATTTAAGTCACTCAGCTCAGAAGCTCTGTTCTGCACAGGATCTTGAGCAGGACTCAAACACTGATCTAGAGTTGGCTACTATGGAATCTGTGTTTCTAAAGCAGTATAATTTTGGATGGACATGCCACAATAAATGGAAGTTGGATGGAAACAGCAGCAAAATACAGTATCCCACTGAAGGCCGCTCAGAAGTTCAGCGCGTGAGCAGTCTTGCAGAAGAGAATGAGCACACAAAGAGGTTAGATGAAATGGGCACTGGAGCCAATTCCATCTGTTGTTAAATACTGCCATACCCATCGCTATCGCCCATTTTACAAACAGAATTTCAAACCAGTAGAATCTTTCCATACCAAAGAGGTGTGCATGACCACTACGGTTTAGGTGTATTAATGCTACTGCTGTTTTCCTTTTTTTAGGGTGTGTCAGAGACAGCTTTCCACTTTCCCATTGAATTTATTCTATTTCCTGTATCATTCAGGATAAATAGCTTTATGGTTACCCAGCTACCAACCTCCTCTTTCTTTTTCTAAAGGCAGATTACGTCAGTTTCCCATGGAATAATGAATTCCATGAATTCATTTGAGATGTAACAAAAAAAAAATTAAAAAATCTAACAATCAATGTCCAAATAATAATTTGTTTTGAATTCTGAGAAGTCTCTTTCTTCACAAAAGCTAACCTTATTCCACTTTCTCCTGGCGTCACTTTTGCTATTACAAACCCTGAGTAACAATCTTTAAAGTAACTAAGAAAATTAATTCCCAAGGAGAAAGGTGAGAGTGTGAAAAATAAAATAAACATTGTTGGCAATGTTGAATTATTTGAGTCTTACAAAGATACAAATTTAGTAAGCAGATATAAAAGGATATAAAACTCATCAATAAAACCTCACCAACCAATTCTGTGATAGAATATAGGTAACAAGCTAAAAAGACCATAAGCAACCTATTCAAACTCCAAAATTCAGAATATGTGAATGCAAGCATTATTTAACTGGAGTCACTGAGCTAACACATTTACAATAGGGATGAGCGTGGTCACACACACAGGTGTTGTTTATTAAGCAACCACCATAAAGCATGAAGGTTAGCAAGCTCAGAATGATATTACAATAGCTTCTCAACACCAGTGAGTAAAAGAAATGCTTTTTTTTCCATTTAACATGTCTAAAATAAAATCACAAATGACAAATAAGGGACAAATATCTGCTCCTTAAACACACAAGATGATTAATAGGCTGTGTGTGAGCTCCGTCCTACCTTAATCAGTGCACGTGCATGACTTTAAACCTCTTGCCTACTTCAAAATTGTCCCACTGATTGCATTGGTTTCTTCATATAATTAAGCCTCTTTGGGCAATGGTATTTCAGGATCAAGATGAAAAAGCAGAATGCCTAGACTAATTTCTGAATTTGAACACAATCTTCAGCATCACCTGTCAAAAATCCAGGCAACTTTTATGCGACAGAGTACAAGAACACAGGTTTACTACTCTTACCTGGAAGGGATCATCTACACACAGGTGGAACTGTAACTGCTTGTGGGAACGCTCCACATCCCCTCCACCACAAAGTCAACTAGCTTGGATTAATTCATGCACTACAATAATTCCAGCTAACCCAATCAACCTGACACGGTATGTGAGCTCTCTCATTTCTTCAGCTTCTTCATATGCATAAACAACGGAGGTGGTGAGCGAAGTCTGGCAGAGATAAGACTGTCAGTGAGTCGAGGTAGGCGCTCCAGTGTTCATCATTATGCCATGTGTGTCTGACTGTGATTTACCTCATACTGATTTAGGTAAATTAAATTTCAGTCAACAGTGATATATGTAGATCAACAGCTTTTTGTGCATCTGGTTTCTTTCAGTATGGATTTGTGTTATAATGTATGGCTGGAACATCACCCCATTTCTTTCCTCATGTTTTTTAGGTTTGTGGTAATTTTCAGACAACAAGTGAGCACATACAAAAGCTATATATACAAAAGCTAAATTTATGTGACCCATCATTGATTTGTAGTTGCAGTTTGCTGATCTAGTTTATTTCTGCAAATGCAGCAAGGTACACTTAACCTTCTCATCTGCATTTCCATAGTGAGTCACAATAAAAACATTGCAGCAGGTTACAGAAGCAGTCTTGATCGCTTACTTTTTGCCTTCTTTTGCAAAAGAATTTATACTCTTGTTTCTCTTGAAGACTCCAAGACTCTACCCTCATAGTAGATTTTTAGACAGCATTCATTACAATCACTGAAGTCCCAGCTGTCCAGAAAGTGAGCAGTCATTAAGTTTTCAGTTTCTTGTCTGCACCCTGGACCTTGCTAGTTTAAAAAGAAGCTCTAGCCCAGTCATGATCTTGTTTCAACCTGCTGCAGTTCCAGTGCAATCCTGCACCAAATGCTTACGATAAATATTTCTACAGGTCCTTCTGTAAAATTTGGCAGCAACATAACAGCTTTGTGAACAGTGTTTTTTAACTAGGAAGGAGAAAGAGAGACAGTGTGATTCGACATCAGCCAGATGAGGATTCTCCTTCTGCAAGCAGAGCTCACCAAATACCCATTAGCTAGAGCAAGCCAGTGGGCAGGTCAGATCTGAGCAACCACCAGAATAATCAGGAGGCAGAGCAACTTCATGAGGGAGCAAGTTAGCTCAGTAAGCAATGAGTGTAAACAATTTAATGAACAGGTTTCAAGGACATTCCTTGCAAATACATGAACAAAATATTATGCTAATATGGCTATCATCTGGTATAGGAAATTACAGTATTGGTGATTCACATTTCTCTTACAACACCCTATTTACTATGTTAATTTTATACATACTAATTGATCCCTTCAGACTTGACGGGAAAATACATACCACCAAGTTCTGTAATTGTTTAATTACATTACCTGTGAAATAAAAAAAGTGGACCTCAATGCCTTTCTTCACCTCCCTGAGATGTGCATGATCCTCTTCCATGGAGTATCTGGGCAGCCTGCCATTTGCACTAATACCTAGTAAAATCTCAATGATTTGGCTGAATCATTCACTCAGTAGGGTACAATTTTTTTTTTTTTTTTAACATTATACTATTTGAGGTATCTTGTATGCTTAAGCGTACCACAAAATCCTCAGGGGGAAAATATTTTTTTGCTTGTTTGTTTTAGTTTTTTGGCTATCTTTTTATTTTACTGTGAAAAAGAAGAAACAATTTAAATACCTACTAAGTAGATATGACGATGATTATCAGAGAGAAACATGCTATACATCAGAGAGCAAGTAGCAGGAAAAAAATAAAGGTTAGTTAGTTAAGTCCCTATTTCATCACCTCCTACCCAAATAAAATAAATGCTAAATCAGCTCTTTAAATATGGAAGCACCACAGAATTCAGAGAGAGAAACATCCAGCCTCAGAAGGATGAATGAATATAAAAGGAAGGTCCTGATTATTTTAAAGCTTAGTTGAATGAACATGAAAGGTAGCAGTGAGGAAATGCAGGGGTTTGAGAAGGGCAAAAAGCTTCTAATACTACTGAAGTTTTTACTGAATGTTTCCAAATATCCCATACTGCCGTCATAAAGCAGCATCTGACATTGGAAACGTATCTACTATGACAGAGGTGAAATGTCCAGAAAAATCCGTACTATGGACCCACATATGTTGACAGACAAGATAATGCCATGGCAAACATTCAGGTCACTATGCAGCGGTAACAATCGGCTGTGGGTGTCAGAAAGTGTTACTGCAGATGGATGATCACACCATCATTATAATGTGTTCTGGACATCAGCCACAACACAGACTCTATGTGTGTTCCCCACCAACATGAGACAGCACTGGGGCTCAACAGCATATCTAGATTTTTTTTCACTGGATTTCACTCTGCCTTACTTATGCTTGTCTTGACCAAAACATGCTCTTAAAAATACACTGCAAAAACTGGATAAAATATCTGTTCATTTCTGAATTAGATTTGGTTAATGAGCACTCCAAACCTGCTCATCCCTTTAAAATTAATTAGTTTTAATACTGGCACTGTGTAAGTATGCTCAAAAGCATAGAACTAAAATAAAAGTGAAAGAAGATCATGGGTTTTGCTTACAGGTATATCCAAAGTTTGAAAACGTTGCTTTTACTAAGACAACAGTGATCCTCACCTCGTCATTATTTTTAAAAGGAAAAAAAATCAACAAAAACCCCCAACTTGTTTCATTAAGTCAGAACTGAGACACGACAATATTACTACTGGAGACAAATCTGAACTTTCTTGAAATTCAAGTCTGCTTTCGCAATACCACTGGAGAGACACATAAGATTAAAAAAAATTCAAATCTTTGTCTGAATCCCCCTAGAATTCAAAATGGGATTCTGTTTGTAATAATGGGGTAGGTCTTGTTAAAAGCATATTTTTAATCTAACAACCAAATCTTTACTAATGGCAAACTCCCATCTTATTTACTGAAGGTTTATCTGAATAACAACAAAAAGAAACTTCCAGACAGCCTTGTAATTTTAAGTGTTCACATGTCCTCTTAGAACTGCTTTAATAGAGTTAGAAAGTGATATGCTGATCACTGTTTTTCTTCCCTATGAAAAATTTATGAACACCATATTTCAGTGCTAAATCTTTTCAAACTTATTGAATAAAAATATTATAAAATAAGGTTTGGTTTTTTTCCCTTAGGTTTAATCTGTGCACTATTTGAAGTTGTGTGACTTTTAGATTCAGCCTTATTTTTTCTTTTAAATGAAAAACTTCATCCAAATCTCCCCATTGGTGTAATCACCATCCTACTAAAATATGGTTCATACACAGGCTTTATGCCCATCTGAATGTACTAGCAAATTTGAGATCTTTCAGATAAAATGAAGCAAAGTTGCCTATTTTGCCTTTCAACCAAAAATACCCTTCCAAACTTCCTGATATCTATAAATAGTTAACTACTTTAGTTCTTTCTCACCCACTAAGAAGGTATCAAACAGCTAGCAGCCAACCTGCATCTGGGATCTCCACGTTAAAAAGCTACAAGTAAACAAGAGGCTAGTATCATTTTTAGCAATCTGAAACGCTGAATTTGGCTTACACAACTAGCCAAGCAGGCTGCTGCAGGCTATACTAGCCATAGCTTTTGAGCCCTTTTGGCTCAAAAAGCCAAGAGTCTCTTGGAGATACGTTCTGGAGGTCACAAGGCACGATTACCCAGGTAATAAAGTGAAAGCATATATTAAAAATTAAAAACACAGAAACCCTACACTTCTAGCCAAGGACATCTCATGAGAAGGTAGCAGCAGTAATCAGTGATGAACTATAAACTTCAGGGTGAAAACAGGCACTCTACGTACCAGTCTTTCCACATTATTTGATCCCTCCTCTGACCAATAACCGTCATCCACACCATGTGGTGCAGACCTCAGCTTCTCCTACACCACTCCAGCTCATGTTGTATTGCTCTTTTAACACCTAAACCTGCTCTTATCAAAGATTCCTATATAGCAGACTACTGGGGCAGTGTGGCTTGATCCTAGTTCAGCAAAGACTACTAATCATAACTCTCAATGCAGTTACCAATGAGCAGAGCTGGAAGGAATCAAGGTCATTGGTTACATTTCCATTTTCTCCTACTAAAGAAATACTAGCTACTAAGCTAGTTGGGGGGCAGAAATAGGGTGCAAGACTTGCACCAGACGGCTAGGAAAAGACAAATATGGCCAATAATCAAGAATGACCTGGGAAGTGAGAGAACTAGACAAGGAAATCTAGGACACAACAGTGTCGGAGTAGAGAAGTACGGTTGTATTTGAAACGGGCTGGTTAGGGCCCTTCTGAAGTAATTTTGTCATTAAACTTCAACAGAGTACAAATTAATAAAAATCAAGGAGATAAATGACAAAGCTTAAACATCATACTGTTGTGTGGGTTGCATTTCTTTTTCCTCTGGGAGGACTCTGCACTGGTGAAAGCATAACCAGCTATATGAATTGATAGTCACTGTGAGCTACCTCATCTGCCTACGGGGAAAACAGCAACTGTGCCTCCACTCCATTGCTCCAGTCACAGCAACTAGTGCTAGGCGCTAACGAGGGAGTACATAAATTCCATGGGCATTTGAAGTTGAAGAAAATTACTGTTGCTTTGACATGCTAGTAGTACTGCTCTTCTCTTGCAAAAAGGCTTTCTCCACTACTGTTGCAGGATTTACAGTTTTCTCCTACAAGCCCTGTAACACTAGAAACCTGCCACAGCAACCACTTGAGACTAAGTATTTCAGTGTACAGCACAATTCTCCCACGACATATGGATAGCCCATTAACAGTTACAGTGGTTGAAGTGGCCCTGTGAAGGCAAAATGCACCTGCAGTGACAAATCAGGAAAGTCCTCTAAAAATTATCTCTCTGGCTTCATGTTCACTCCTCTCATAACTGTATAGTTTTGGGAAGGCTAGAACAATAGTGTAAAGTTGGAGTTTACAATGACTCCTTGAATGATTTCTCAAAGTCGTCATGTTTTTGCACAGACCTATCCAAATCCTGTTAGTTAGAATACCTTCCTGTCCATGGAAAGGATTCTTCAGTACCAAAGTACATAAAAACACTACATTGCCACTGTTTTATCATAATGTACTTTGTTCTAAACACACATCATTTGGCTTTGCCCAGCAGAGAAAACAGCCTGTATCAGCAGCCAAAGTTAGAGAACAAATTCAGGCTTGCGATGTGGCTGGAACAGGCCTTCCTCAGGCACCCTTCCAAACTTACACATTAGTCTCATCCCAGGAAGGACGCTAGACATTCCCTTCACTAGTTTTCTGAAGAGGTGGCAAACCAATGCAGATCCTATTTCTGCTTACATAGAAATGCTTCACAGTTTCCTCCTTGCTGTCAGGACTGTTTTTCCTAGTCGTTTATAATTATTGGAAGGGTCAAGGTCAGAATCTGAAGCTTTGTAAATTAAATAAATCTTTTCAGCAAACACTCAGTATTGAGAGAGTCGCGTCCAACGTTTGCTGTGTCTCATAAGCACATATCTGTTACAAAAAGCAGTGTAACCATTTCAAATAGAACGTTTCCTTAAACCAGTGGAAATTCTATAGGAAGACAGAAAAAAATAAGACTCAGAAAAATGCAAAGCAATGGAGCTGTTCTACCTTTGTTTCTACCTTGGGGTAAAAACATGGGAGCTTGGAAACACTCAACACATTTGTTGTAATTCTTGGATGTGTGCTTTCTTCTGTATCTAGAGAGAGGTATGTTTCATGGCCAAAGCAGCAATGCAGTAAAATGACTCTCCTTCTGGAAGCATTTTAGTCATGAATGCAGCTGGTATCTAACAATAGCGAACAAAATTACAAATTAAGCCAGTAAAGTGTTTATAAAATCTGAAATGCCTAGGAGTTAAATATTAATTTAGCATTGCTTTACAGGCACTAAACACTTTCACTTCACCTGGCACTGCACCCAGCAGGGCCATACAGTAGTGCGAGGAGTTTATTTTACAGCACGGCAAATGAAACGTTCAGGTAACTTCTCCTAGCAGCTTAGCTAATTTGTGTTTCCTGTTAATTAACAAATGTGCCATACCACTCCCTTGACAAAACATGTATTAAGAAATGCCAGGTTGGTGGGGAGGGAGGAAAAGGATTAGATTGCTGAGAGGAGGGTTGCATAGCTGTGCTAGTATTGCTCTTCTCCATGTTTGTGGAAGCTCTGGGAAAGGTTGCATATTCTGACAAAACAGGGTAGCTAACTTTAACACTTGACATATATATACTCTCTAGTGTCCTCTCCTTATCTCCTCCTACGGAAGGAGGGAAACCTCCTTTGGAGCAACTTCAAGGGGGGATCCTCAGACACATTTTATTCCACATGCTCATCTGCAGGTAGGCAGCCAGAGGGACTCCCCACACAGGATATTTCTGAAATAACTGACCATCCAAATATGCTTCTAGATTTGAAGAAACTTGAGCTGTGTGTTTATACCTTTCAAAGCTGTAATACAAGGTGGCTTACAGACCCTCTGGATGTATTTTGGTCACTTATTTTGGTCACCCTTCAGATTAAGGTTCCTTCCAGCTGGTTATCATGAACACTTCCCCGACACAGTCAAGCATCTCCTGAAGCTTGCAAACTGCTCAGATACGTAGAACATCTCAGGATGTACCTAGCGGGCCCACTGGTTGCTTTGGACACAACCCAGCCCTCACCAGAGACAAAGACAGACATGGAAAGACATCCATTGACACCCAAGCTGTAAATGACTGATGACAAAGAGAAAGCATGTTAAAAGCTGTGAAAAAGGAAGATTACTTCAATAAGTATAGTTAAAATCTTTCTCCAAACCACATCCTCCAACTCTAGTTACTTTACAAAACCGAGTCTAGACATGTTGCAGGCACAATCCTTAGCGATGTTTTAATTTGACAGAAGCCACTACGTAGCTGTGAATTCAACAACTACTGAATTAAGTATCCTAGTTAAACACCCACCTACTACAGGAAGACAAATAGCAAAATACTATGTGGATTACAACGCAACGGTTTCAACGGACGCATACAAAAATATCGTCTCTGTCATTCTAGGTTTTACTCCCAGCACAGCTACAGCTTGCTACAGACTCAAAGTAGAGCATACTTGGCTCTAGGGACACCAAGGCCATTTGTGTACTCACATGGCTCTGTGCATCATGGTACAGAGTAAAATCAAGCTCAGAAAGCAACTTACCCTTGGGGCAAGGCTTACTACTTCATAATCAGCATTACTATGGTGAGTGCCGGCACAGAAGGTTTCCCAGCTAGATCTGGTTTGCAGCCACTCAGCTGATAAAGGAAGAGCCCCTCACAGTCATATCCTTAACTGCGAAGTACAGATGTGCAGGAATGTTTTATCTTCTACATTAAAGAAACATCATTATTGTAATTATTAATCTCCTCCTTGGCTTTTATTGCAGCCATATATTTCAGATCAAATACTTCAACCTCTTCCTCAAACTCTGTAGCAGTCACTCCTATTCAGTTCTCTCTCCAATCCTTCTCCAGTCCTTGAACAACTTATCCCACCTGCCACAAAAAAGTTACTATTTTTCTTAAGGGGTTGAAAAGATCAAGATTCACAGGTGTAAAATTCTTAGTACTATAATTCCCTTTTGGCATTAGCTGAAGTTATCCAATGACAAGGATGATATTTCAAAACTGTGCTTGTAAACAACTACAGTACGTACAAGGCCACAGGACAGCAAGACAGAACAGCTTAACTGACCAAAATACATCCAGACTTTCCTAAGCATTCAGTAGACTAATCGGCCAAAACTGGGTAATCTTGCCCTTCAGAATTGTTGTGTTGAGGGACACCCTCACACGTCAGTCCAAATTCAAGCTTCTCATGCTTGCTTCTTTAGTTGCTTTTAACAGCTGCAATTAAGTTTCTTCAGCATTGTAAATAATGTAATAGCTTTCTCAGAAGCCTGCAAAAAGCCATTTTTGTTGCAGTTATTTTAGAGCAAATTTGGTCAAGCTATTTCTGAGTCATCACAGCTTATAAAGTCATCACCTTCCTATATATCTCCAGTACAGAAGGTTTGCATTCATAAAAACCATGCTAAAGTTTCAAGCACTGCTTGTTACCTGCGTTTCCGAAAGAATTTTAAAATATCTGTACAGAAGATTACAGACTGCATAGGGGACAGATCCTCTGCTCTGAGATGGCTTTAGCATTGCTATCCAAATAGATACAGACTTTTCAAATTAAGAAACTAAATGATACACTGATGCCATCTCAGGCCCCAGTTGCCCAATTAGATACCAGCTCCCATTCCACACCAGTAAGGGTAAGTGGATGGTTGAAGCCAAAATTCAACACAGAGAACAACGGGCATGAAGGCAAAAAGTAATCCACCACAGATAAATGCTTATGACTAGCAGCCCCACTCATGAGAGTGAGGGCTCGAAAACAAAGGCTACTTTGGGGACAAACTTTTAGCAGGGCTTCTTGTGCCAGGACAAGGGGGAATGGTTTTAAACTAAAAGAGGGTAGATTTAGACTAGCTGTAAGGAAGAAATTTTTTACAATGAGGGTGGTGAAACACTGGGACAGGTTGCCAGAGAGGTGGTAGATGACCCATCCCTGGAAACATTCCAGGTCAGCTAGGACGGGGCTCTGAGCAACCTGATCTAGTTGAAGATGTCCCTGCTTATTGCAGGGGGGTTGGACTACATGACCTTTAGAAGTCCCTTCCAACCGAAACTATTCTATGATTCTATGATAAGTCTGCCTTCGTAACAAAAACCTTCCCCTTTTATTATGAGATTGCGCATAATTTTCTGTTCAGAGCTCTTCATCTTTACAAACAGTAATCTGAGAACCGTCTTTTGGAACTCCTTACATGTAAGATGCCCAACTTCCATGGTTATAAATGCAGGTGAAAAAACAAGAAAGAAATTGCACTCAATTTAATTAAACTCCAGGTGCTTTTCAACAGCTCAGATCCTCTGTCTTTTTACTCCTGTAACTTCATCCTCATTTGCTCCAGATTCCACCGTCCAGCCTGTCTTCCAGGACATGGACAGAAATGAAACACATAGGAAATAAACATGTCCACTGTGGAAAGTTTACTAAGTTTTGAGCTTGAAGGCAGAGAACAGACAAAGGATCTCATAACCCTTAAAAAATGAATTGAAAATGTATTCTTTAACCATTTACTGTTAGGGAAAAAAAGAAGTATCGAAGAGTAGAAATGCACTTGTTGGCCATCATCTCTGCTCAAAATATGTATTTGATATTGTGCTTTTCAAGTTCTTCCTGCTTACACACAAAAGGTACTTTTTAATAATTGTTAACCATAAGTATCCACACAAAACAAAGTATCCGCACAAATTATGATGATCAAAGGGCTGGAGAACCTGCCTTATGAGGAAAGATTGATGGAGTTAGGTCTTTTCTCCCTGGAGAAAAGGGGGGCACCTCAACACAGTATTCCCATACTTAAAAGGCTGCTACAAAGAGGATGGAGGGTCTCCCTTCACAAGGAGCCACGTGGAGAAGACAAGGGCAACAGGTACAAGTTGCACCAGGAGAGGTTTCATCTTGATATAAGAAATAAATTTTTTACTGTGAGGACAATCAATCACTAGCACAAGCTCTCCAGGGACATGGTGGAGTCCCCATCGCTAGAGGTTTTCAAGCTGTGATAGGACAGGGTGCTAGATAATCTCATTCAGGCTCCCTTTCCCATGAAAGTCAAGTAAGATAATCTTTCGAGGTCCCTTCTAGCCTGGGCTGTTTTATGAAAATCATGCTGTTCTGCTGATTTCTTCAGAAAGTTTGTAATCTATTTGCTAAAAGCTATTATAAGTCACTTAAACTGTAGAGCTCTGTGCAGAAGGGGTTTAGTCTTCATGTCTTTTCATTACAAATTGTCAGCAATCAGACTTTAAAAAGCAACTTCAAAGCCAAAATGCTTCCTCTATCCTTGAAACAAAGTAATCAGGAAAGAAGTATCATTAAATGATAATATATAGTCTTTGAAATAAGGGCTGGCAAAAGTCTCATCTGTACATGGGCAGTCTAACTGGAAGTCTCGAGTGAAGTATCCCTGACATTGCTGTGACAATCCATACATGAGACAGAAGCACTTGTACTGAAGCATAGTGCTCCAGTACTCACATCAGTGTTAGTACTGATGCTGCCAGGTAATCAGCAATCAAGCTACTCTTGGTCAAGCAGTAGCTAATAATGTAAGCACATACTCACCTGTACTTCTGGGAACTTAAACCTTCTAGCAGCTGCTATAGCTGAATGAGAGTGGCCATATGCACTGGCTGAGTACAACACAGAGATGCTCCACAAATCAAACCCTTTTGCCAGGCACTGGGTGAGATTTGCCAGTCAAAAGATATGCATTAATTTAAATAACCTTGCTCTCCTCGTTCTTCCAAAGATGGTCTGAAAAGATGGAAAACTTGGCAAAGTTCTGGTACCGTAATTAGGTTACAATTTTTTCTTGCTAGATTTTCCCTGAGGATCAATCTACAAATCCCTTTTAACTTGAGTATCCCAATATCACTGCCCAATCTGCATTACATGTAAAAATTACAAACTCCTCTACCACATCAAGCAAATTGGATGGTATGAAGGAGAGAACTCATTAGCAAGATCCAAGATTACCAGCTTTTTCAGTGAACTTCAGGAGGACTTGGGGAAGTAAGTTCATTTCTTTTTCTGTATGCCTTCTTTCTACTTCTAAGAGCAGCCTCACTTCAGGGATTCAGTGAATAACTGCTCACTAAGAAACCAAGGTTAATCAAACCCTCCTACACAGGCTGGAGGCTTAGCCACTAGTAATTTTGTATTTAAGATTTTATCTTCAATCAAGTTTTTAAGCAAAAATTCCAATTAATCTAATAGAAAACCAGCATCTGATACACAGCTTTGCACTGCTGACTAGACACAGTGAAGCAGATCTTGGTTTCAATTAAGTCAATTGATGTTATCATACAAAACAGTGAATGTAGCAGCCTGTACCTACAGCATGTGTTAAAGAGATGTTTCAAGTCACAGTTGTTGACTTTTTCAAAAAGGTCTTTTAAAGAAACTAATAAAGGCAGACCCCCCGCAACTGTGGATCTAATAAATCTAAGCAAATTTGAAGTTGTTCAAACTCTCAAGAGCTGGTAGAATAGAGTTACAGCAGCTCGGCCCTCCAACCTGCACCTTCATTTACATGATAAGGATATGTTAAAAAGAAGAAAAAAAAAAGAGTAAGAGAAGGACTGGCACTGTAATGACTACATTTGTCTTAATTCCAATCAGTAAAAAGTACTTTTAGTTCTGCTTCATTTTGTCAGGGCTCCACGTTAATTAGCCTTTTAAAAATAATTATACTAAAATAGAACTAGGTGTACGAAGGGGGAGAAAACTCAACTAATGAGAGAGCACAGGAATATGCCTCTATCTGAAACAGCTTTAGCCTAAATCTGACATGCTCAGCTTCTTGGCAATAGGATTGTTTCCATTTCTTTATCCCTTCACCCTAAAAACTGCTACAGGCAGAATACCCAGTTTGGCATTCAGACTTACCAACAATATTTGATCCTCAACAGTGTTCACTGGAAGGAATCTCATCTAAAAGTCCCAGCACTGCCATTTACCCCTCACTTCCAAGACACAGTTTACCTTTTCTGCCTGAAATATTTTTATGCAAAGCATGCTATTTTTTTTATTGCGTGTGATGCAGACTATACTCTGTTTAACTTTTTTAGCTTTCAAAGAGGCAATAAAAAATTGATTTGGGAAATTTTTGAATGAAAAGAAAAAAGAAAACCCCCCACTCTTTCTCTTCAGGTGTTAAGGAAAATCTCCCTTTGAGTAACCCCAGAACTTGTGACGGAGAAATGAGGCTTTTGAAGCAGTATCATTTCAGAACTAACCTCACTGATTATTTACTGCAGTGTGTAGCTGTTGAAGTCATGTGTTGAATGGTGACCTCAGGAGCACGATACACCAGAAACAGGGCTGCAGCTATAAAAGGTTATTATTAATCCCCCAATAGGAAGATTCCACCTAAAATGCCACAGGAGGAGAGAGTTCAACATTAACATTGTGACAAATTTCATACTGAATAAAGGGCACATCGGCTAGTAGGAGGTACTCTTCACACCCTAGGCTGACCAGAGCACCGCGTTTTGACCCACACTGGCAGTTTCATCTTGCTTCTCCTGTTACTTCATGGCCTTATACCTCAAAGGTTTTCAGGATCCAACGGAGTCTCCACCAGGGCCTTGGTGGGGAAAACTGAAGGTAAAGAAGGGGAAGGAGGCCTGGCCAAGCAGGTCCGTATTTCAAGAAAGATACTCCTTGGTGCTTTGTGCGTGATTCCAGTGACTACCAGCAAAATCAGGCTTGAGGGGAAAAGAACCATACACTGGGAACAGCAAAAGGATCTGAGGAAGCAAGATGTAAGCCTCAAGGCCTTTAGCCAGCAGACATACAGTTGCCACACAGGCACACCTGTCAGGTGTTTTAACTCACAGTCAAACCCAGCACTTCTAAGTCAAATATGACATGATAATATGCTTATCTCTTAACATTCCCCTGCAGCAGATGACACAGGAGAGGTAATCACTTCCACCATTTCATTCATGCTCTTCCAGCCCAAGGACACGGCAACTTGATGAGAGAGAGTTCTCAAAGCTTCCACCATCTCTCTCTTCCTCAGAGGTTCTGAGGCAAGACAAGCACTAGCTTCTCATATACAAGACGGATGGAAGAAGAGAAGATCAATTTTTTTGGAAGAACAAAGTGTGCATTGACAGGAAAGGAGATGGACCTCCAGTTTTAAATGAACAAAAACTTCCACCTACTACCACTCCTGTACGTTTGAATTTACTCTGGTCATACTGCCTGAGCTAAGGCTTGGTGTCTACTCCCAAGCATTGCGAACAGGTTCAGGTATGCTTCCCTTGTTCTTTACTGGCAGGGGCCAAATGATAGGACGTCGGGGGAACACAGAGTTATTTTATAGTAGCTATGAGCTGGAAAGCGACGAGAAAACGTAGTTAACCATAAAATCCTCAGCGCAGTCAAGAGCTTTGGGATCACCATGATTTAAATGCAATGATAAGTCAAAACATACTAAGGCTTTGTCAGATTTAGTTGAAATTTGTCAGCACAGGCACAGTCATTGTGACAAACAATAGCTGTGGGACAGGACAGAAGTTGAGCTGCATAATTGCACAATTTGTATAAAGCCAAGTTAAAACCAAACCAAAACAAAACAGAAAATAGCCACATCTGTGCAAAATATCTTCATTAACAAAAAGAAGAATACAAGAAGATAATGAGACTGTACTGCTCAGCATCAAAGATCAAGATGTCAGCACAGTAACCAGTGTAAATTTTTTTTATGTCACTAGAAAAGAATGTTTTGTAAATGCTTACAAAACGTTTGTCTCGAGTCTGAAGAAAGCAAGCAAAAAAAGCAAAGATGTGTCTACCCAAAGTTCAGTGAGTGGGCTGCAGAAGCTGCCATCATAGCGCAACTAGAAAAAGATAGCTTGATGGATGATACCTGGTTTTCTAAACTTCTAATCTTTTCCATTTTTTGCACGTTTACTATTGCAGCAGCTATAACTACTTTTCTGTATGTTCAAGGCCTCTTAGGCCTTGCAGCGAAGCCAAATAATAATATGCTACAAAAAGGTGAGAAATAAGAAGCTAGATAGAAGTTTGGCTCTGTTTTAGGAATTACGTGCAGAAAAAAGAGAAAGAAACATAGAAAGAAACAGTGGGATTTTTACCTGATATTGTTCTTAAATTGATCAGCTCTATACAATGTCACAAACAAAACTGCAGAGGGGAAAAAGTGGCAGATTAAGAACCTGAAGAAACCTTAAGGATAGAGAAAAATCCCTAAGTCGCTAAACAGAGTAGAGGAAAACCCCAGGAAGATAGTTCACTTTCATGCTCTGGATTACAGAACACAACTGAGAGCACAAAGAAGATGTAGACAGAGTACCAATACTTCATCTTTTTACGAAGAGTCATTGTATTGGTGGTTTAATAGGCATACACAGACCAGAAGTCAAACGAAAAGAAGTGTGTAACAGAACTCTCCTTACTTAGCATGAGCAATGAGTTCAGATGTGAAAGTCAGTCATTGAAGCGACAAAGAACAGGAGACGTCAAGGATGTTGAGACTAAAACACGTTCATGCTGAGGGCGGGGAGAAAAAAAAGGGAAACTGGGCTACAGGAGGAAGGGGCAAATTGAAGATCGTGACATGAAAGTTGCAAGTACAAAGTAGGTGAAAGGAAAAGGTGATGAGGGCAAGTCACTCGTTTCTCTCCCCCGCTTAACAGGCCTAACTCATGCCAAGAACTCTGGCTACCTTCTTTGTTTCCTTTGCAGTCCGACATTCCTAACAGTTTTACATTATAAGCTACCTGCAGGTCACTCTACAACCCTTGTGCAAGTTCAAAATTAAAAAATAAACATGAGATATGCTGAAAATGTGGAATTAGTATTAAAACTGAAATTTACAGTGATCATTACACTAAAATACATTGATAGTTTGATTTGTGAGGATCTCTTAAACCGTATGAAGCCATACAATAGCAAGTGTGATTTATAAATTACCTCTCAAGATGAAGGTCATCATCTTGGCTATTAATCCTCAGAATATCCATTCTTGGTTTCCCTTTTCCCCTAGTAAGCTTATTCTTTAAAAACTCTTACAAACCCACCCACTTTTTGCTTTTTTATATATATATATATATGTAAGGTTGCACAGAGACTGATGGTATGGCATTATACTTGTTCACACAGGATGAGATTGCTTTGTTTGCTTTAAACGGCTGAGTTCCAAGATAGTTGCATAAAGTCATCTCAACACGTTGCCAGCAAAATCCTCACCCCAACAAGATCAAATTCCATACTGTTTTCAAATAAACTTAGTGGCTAGAGCTATGGAAAGAACTGCTACCAAAAAGAGTCTTTTGGGACCTCACATAACAATTACACTCTAATAAAAATGGAAGCCAACTATGCTTGCACATCTGAAGTATTCTGCATCACCAGAATCGTATCTGCTGAGTGTTCACTAGTTGCTCGCTCGCTTGCTTGCGGAGTGTTTTTTCGGTTTGCCTTAAAAAAATGAAGCCAGGTTTACGGCATCATCAAAAAATAAATTTATTGAGATGATGACATACAAAGTAGGACAAGCACCTGCATTAAGACAGTAAAGAAGTTCGAAGTTCTGAACTAAATGCAGCAGTCCCATCACAGACCACCAGCAAAAAAACCTCTCAGCCAAATTATAAATAGTTGTTTGTTCAAGAACTACCATGCATCTTCTGCACAGTCTGTTTGGAACTAAGTAAGTCTCTGAAGACCAATGTCTAGAAATTGAGCCACTGAATACCAGGCCAAATTTTCAGCCCGGAAACATCCAGTGTCTCTTCAGGTATTAGTCATCAGCAGGCAACAGGTGCGATGCAGAAAATGCATTTAGAACAGAGAGAGACTAGTGCGTTATTTTGTTTATTGGCACACCAGCTTTCCGTACTTCTAACGAGCTGACAGAGGAACAGAAGTCAGCAGCGAGTCATCGGCGAACTGCCACTGCGAGAAAAAGAGCCGAGGAGTTACAGGCCCCCCGCGCCGTTCACCTGAACGCCCTCGTCCTCACCCGGGCAGC
>NW_009221243.1:160832-198659 GCF_000690835.1 Fulmarus glacialis | reverse complement strand
GGGGGGAAAACCAGCTATAAGCACGCAGGGTAGCCAGGCAGACATGGATATGAGATGGCACTGTGAAAACTCTCAGGTAGCTGCTTCTCTCACAGCCGATGCAGAGCACAGGCGAAGCACTGCAGCATGCAGGGTTTAAGATACCATTAGTCTGACAGCAAGGAGGAGAAAGAAAAAAAAAAAAAAAAGGCATTTGCACCGATTACTGAAAATGGCTTTTTTTTTTTTTTAAATTAGAATATGTCTCCTTGGAGATTGCATGCTATTATTATTAAGATCAAATTTCTGCACGGTATCTGTTTTAAATATACAAAAGCTTTTAAATTGTATTTTTTTTTTCTTTTCTGCTCCAAGGTAACGCTTTGGTACCCAGAGCATGGATGCTTCTGCTTTTTCTCTTCTGCTTTTTTAAACAATAGAGATGGTTTTTAGCATGTTTGCTGCAAATGAGTATAAAGGAAAGGAAAATTGAGAAGAATCAAATAAAAGCATGAATAAAAACTGCTTCAAATAGTTGCCAGGCTGCTTTCTTTTTAATAATCTAGCAATTATTTTGGCTTAAATGATGCTTAAACCCTGACCATGCATGCTTCTCATTTTGGCTCAGAATATGCGTGTATGTGTGTGTGTACGTATGTGTGTATTTGTTTTGATTTTTTTTCAGTGAGCATTTGCACAACTGGAATTCCTGTGAGTTATATGCATGTTTTGATAAGAAAAATTGCATACAAATGAATGACTGTATCTGATTGACTAATATTTCATGATATATAATGCAAATTTTTAAATGAGTTCATTCTGATCTTTCGGGGGAGGGTAAATCGCTGCATGTTTATGACAACGAAAGTGTTTGTGTATTTCTTAAAGATTGATTGTTTATTTGCTTGTTTCTAACACTGAAGAGCAAGGGGTTTATTTATTTATTTATTTATTTATTTATTTATGTTTAAATAACAAACCTCCAAGGCATCTAATTTAAAAGAGCATCGGTTACAAAGCTTTCCATATTACCTGAAAACAAGCAGAAAGGTATGTGTTTGTGTGAGAGCGCTCAGCTCCTTCGGGGAGGTGCGTGATCTTTTCTCGCTCCTTATTCTGCCCAAGAAGAGTTAAAATGCCGTGGCACTATCGCGCCTACGTGCACCATGGGAATTCTGCTGGCAAAACCAGGGCTGGCACCAGGTGGGACGGTTGTATCGTGATAGCGAGGTGAGGACGAGGGTTGCCAAAAGAGGTAAAGGGGGTTTTAAAGAGAGGAAGCAGCAGCTTCTATCTGTACATAAATGTCTAATTTTCCCTTCGTTAGATAGAAAGTAAAGGGGAAGAGCTTTTCTGATACGTTGTGTTCTTTCAAATGAATCAGAGGATGATAAAGTGTGGGACGTGGTTGTTCAGATTTATCCCGGTTTACAGATTGTAACCAGGGTGTTGAGGGGGTTTTGAGGGGGCTTTTCTCATGATTGTGAAAAGGTTACCTGCTGAATTGGATCCGAGCTATCTTAATTTTTTTTTTACTGCAGTTGTGGGGCTGAGGATCAAAGCTTTGTACCTTTGGTGCACCAGGTATATTGTGTAATCCTGTTTGCGTTGATTAGCTGGGTTTCCTCAAAGTTCAGCCTTTTTTTTCATGTATGCATTTAAATCTCTTAATATGCAATTCTATAAAGCAGCTCTTCTCTTATTGCCCTAGGCTAATCCATACCTGGTTCTGCTCTTCCCATAGCATCTTACCCCTCCAAAAAATATTTTGGGTGGTTGGTAGAGTTCTCCCATGCCAAACCATTTCCCAAATGGTTTTGGCCTGTAGGTCTCTTAGGCCACTATTCAAGTTCAGGCTGAAAGCTTTGTGAATTGAGTTTGTCATTCCCAACTCTGTTCCTAGTACTCTTCCACATCACCTAGGCATCATATATAATTTGACACAGCTGACAGAATCTACTTAGAAGAAGCTTAAGGCTGAGCCAGAGTGGAAATTGAATTGCCTCTCGACTTCCTAATATTAATGATCCTTCCAGGTCAGCACAGGAATAATTGTTAGGGCAGCCTGTCCAGTAAACCTGCCTAGATGGTAGCTCACCTGTGGAGAGATGCATCCAGATAACGTCTACAAAATGAATTCCATTTGCTTAATATAAGGTCTGCTAGAGTTATGAATATCTCAAAAGCCAACATGTGGTCTGAAGTTGAATATTAAGTAATTTTTCTGGTATTTTAAGATTGATTATAACTAAGGCTAGGCAGATTTGCCTTAGATCTGTCTGAAAAAAGAAGTACACACAAAAATCTGGTTGGTGGTTATATCTTGAAGGGCAAGCCTGTATTTCTGTAAAGGTATAGTTTGATCTAAAACCTTGTGGTATAAAGCAAGAGAAGAAAAGTTCATGTTGTCCATGTTCTTTAGTCCTTGAGGTATCTGCGCATTTAAAATAACCCATTAATGAGTCAAAGTTTGTATACACCGGGGCAACCTGATGAGGTGGGCAGCTGGACCTTTAAATCCAAAATCAATATTGAACAGGAATTCAGAGGAGACAAACAGCCTAAAGACGATGTTTAAAAACTCAGCTGCGCTTTATATCTTGGAGTAATGCTGATCCAGCAAGAAATCCCAGTCACAGTGTGAGAGAATTTATTTTTTGACCTTGTGCCTTTGAGATGACATAAAAAGTTAAGAGTTGTCAGCACGGCTTTACTGCGAGGAGGAAATGCAGAGGAGGTTCAGCCATCTCCTGTTGCCCTTATGAAAGGTACCCACGTGGAGTACCAAAGAACACAGGTACACAGAAAAGACTGAAATGCTTCAAAATAAAAATCACATTCCTTTGAAATTGCTTCTGTGCCAGGTGGATGATTTAACAAAAATACAATCGTGGGGATAGTTTGGTGACACAGGTGAGGGAATGATCTAACCTGCTGCAATCCAAATGGGAGATATCCTCTAGGAGATCTTGGACCGCTACCTGTTCATCTGTCCTCTGTCTCTCCGCTGCTACTGAAAATCATGGCCTTTTTTTCCAATGACCGTGTGAACTATAGCAGCTCTGTATCGTAGATGGATTTCTCACTCTGCTGACACCCTTCTGCCTTGGGTCACCCATTGCCGCTGCTTAGAGCAGTTGTTTCCTCTCCTTCGAGCTCTTTATGTCTTCACACTGTTAGAGATGGTGTTACAGCGTGGTTGGGTTGTGTGTGTCTAAACAAATCACCAAGATAAATAGTTGAAGCAAACATCAAATTCAGTCTTAGCCAAGGAGAAGCTTGACTGTCGGAACTTGTTGATAAAGAATAGATGGTTTTCATAACTTTCTGGTTGACATTTTCAATAGCTTGAAATACTTTATCATTATTTTTAGTTGTGTATATAAATACAAAGTTTAGTCATTCTATTTGCTTCAACATTACGAATTCTTACGAATTAGCTAAGTTTTTTTTCAGCGACTAACTGATCAGCTTTTCTGGCACAAAAAAATAATTTTACACTTGTTTTGCGCATTCAGCCAGTAGTAACTTTGGCTTTCTGGCTCTCTTGTTCTCTCTTTGTTTTTACATTTCTCACATGGTTTTTTAATCCATAGGGTATTTTGTCCTCCTCTTGCAAGCTACTCTAAGCAGCAGATCCAGGAAGAGTCTAACAAAAGCATGAGAGGTTGCTCTCGTGGGGTAGCTTGAATGATTACAGTATTTTGCTATGCTTTTCTGCATTGCCTCTCTCTTTTTATCTTTGTCTACATCTGAATTGTACTTTATTTTTCCCTGTGGGACGCATAGTTAGGTTTAGCTATATAGTCACACGCAGTTAAGTAGGGCTAATCCTTTTTTTCAGATCATATCTTGCAATCCCTTTTGGGTGAAACTTCAGGTAATACCTCCAATCTAAGTAGCATATCGAGACAAGACAGTAGGGGCCGAGGGCAAAACTTACAGTCAACGGCTTTTTGAAAGGGTGTGGAGTGACTGTACATCAGCAGGCAGCCAACGAAACCCTTGCAGTTACTCATCTGTAGTTCTTCCAAAGAAATACCTGTTGGGACTGTTTCCGTGCAGCCCCTGTGCAGTGGCTGGTTGGTTTTTGATGGGACGCTGCAAAGGAGGACAAATTATTGTTCTGTGCTCATACATCCAGATTGCTACTAGCAAGAAATACTGCTCCCCCCCCCCCCAAATGCATTCGACTGCGTAAGGGAAAAAATGCGTGCAACCTTTTAAAAAAAGTGGAAAGGCCAGAGATCAGAAAGTGTGTTTTGTATGTGCAGGAAATCTGAGCATTGTGGAGACGCAGGTTAGTCCTGTGCAGCAGTGTGGGTAGGTTTCCAAAAAAGGTGGATTTAGGGTGAAATTCTACCATCCTTAAGGTCAATGGAAATTTTGTCATTGACTTTAATGTCATTGACGTGTTATCCCTGGCAGAAGTCTGAATAGCACAGAGTATAAAGTCCAAGTAGGTAAGGACATATGAATTGATTTCTAAACCTAGCTATCTCTTGGCTGGTTGTTGCTAAAAGTATATCAGAAGCAAAGTGGAAAATGAGCAAGATGGTATTTTCAACAAAATGATTCCTTTTAAATTCCATCTCATGAACTAAATGATTACTTGCCAGTGAAGAGCTGGGAAGCTTTCAGGTGGTAGGGCATTTCTCACGCTGACAGTCTGTAACGTCCAGGACCTTGGAACACCTTCTGGTTTGAGTCTGGCTGTCTGGTTTTGGCACAAATCCAGAAATGAATACAGTAAGTTGTGGGCTTTAGCACAGAGTAAATTGCATTTCTTGGTCATCATAATGTGTGAGTGCCTTGTTCGCTGGTTCCTCTAAATTGGCTGTGATATGGCTGCAAACCAATAAAAACTAACCAACATGAAGTAGAGACTTAAAGTATTTTCTTTAAGTTTCCACAAGTTTTGTATTTGTTTTTTCTTCCTTGTAGTTCTGATTTCTTTTATTCCCTTTCCTGTCTATTTTCAAAACTCCCTGGTTAGTTCACTCTCATTGCGAAAGCTACACCATCATGTATGCTGCTGTTTTATTATTCCGTACGGGAGGCTGGGGGAGGTGCTTTGCTTTTCTGTGGTGGTGGTTAGTGCTGCTTCACCTTAGCCGTTCAGGGGTTTTGTTGGATTTTCAAAATTTGTCTATGAGGTTATTTGAACTGTTAACCAAAACCAGTAAGTTAGCAAAGTTGCTGAGCAAGTTCTGTGTCAGGAAGAGGGTGGTTAGAGTCCAGGGCTATGACCGCTACCAATTTTTAGAGCTCCCTCAAAGCAGAATATACGCCTGGGGCACAGCTGCATCGAAGAAGTAGAGAATGGCTTTTGGGTTTCATCTGTTTTATCTTGCATGACCAAAAGTTCTTTAAGAAATATGTTGCCCAGAGAGTACATAGAAAATGAGCAAATGTGTATTATTTGTGTTGTACAGTAGAAGAAAAAAGAAGTTCACAGGGTCCTTAGGAGTAAAGCGTATTTTTGAGTTCCTCCTTCATGTTACAATTGCTTAGTAACAGGGATATGACAGCGAATGAAAAGTCACAATTTTACTTTACATATAACACCAGGTATATTAAATACTGGTATTAAATGTCAGTAGTGCACCAAAGATGGCGAAGCTGAGGAATGAGTACAGTGGAGTTTGACAAAGAACAAACCTCCGTCGCATTTCAGAGCGGCGAGGGGGTGGGAGACTGCTCAGCCAAAATCACAGCGGGCCAGTGAAAAAATCCCCTCCGGTAAGCTCCACTCCCAAATGCAAATATGTTCTGCGAGGTTGACGTCAACGTCGACCGCCGTATCTTGGGCAAGCTCACTTCCCCTGGCCCATGCCAGCTTCACAGCGGTTTGCAAAGCCAAGCTAAAAATGTAGCTTGTGATTTCATAGAGGATGTCCATCTGCACCGAACAGCCTGAGCAGCCCCGGGCCCTCGCCGACAACTGCGTCTGCGGAACTGCCGCATCCCACGTGAGCATCGGTGACCAATTTCAGCATGCGTTGCATTAGTGCCAGAAATAACTCTCCTCTTGTCCTAGGCACAAAGGGCACAACGCTAGGGCACTGCACCCTTATTCGTCTTCAGGCTTAGCACTGAGAAACGCAGTTTGCGTCCTTTAAATGAGTTTAAACTCAGTCTGGAGCAGCAGGAGATCTCCGCAGGAGTCCCCTGGCACTTTCAGTGCGTGTTGGATTATGGTAGCCTTGTTCAGTTTTGGTTAGGAAGAGACTTTACAGGAGAGCCTTTCTGTTACTCCTCTTTCTATTTGTTGAAGTTATTCTAGCTAACTTAACAGACAGTAAGATGTTTCTGCTAACTCTTGAAGGGGTCAGGGCGCACGAAATGGCTAAGGGAGAATCAGCGTAATTTGTTTCTTTCTGCCTGTATCTTAAGTGCTAAATTGCTGGTTGCACCATTTTTACCTGGAGGCATAGCAAAGTAAGACCCCACATTTTTCCAGAAGCTACACTGACAATTGTCATCTTTACCAGCCCTGAGTTTCCCTTTGCAGATTTACCTGTGCATAAAATTTTTATTGCTACATAATTCCCCTTTCTACTGGGGATATCTAGGGAATAACGTAAGTAAAGTGGTAGCGGAGACATCTGAAAAGGCTGCAAAGGCAACCTTTGCAAAATACTCCTTCAGGGTTACTGGTGATGATGTGTGAGGCAGAAAGGATACAGATTGACATTCAAATCTCACTGTTTTTGTGCAGCAGACGGTTACAAAGGAAATAATAGCAACTTTTAAGCCCATAGGAATATATCTGTCACTTTGTCTAATCCTTGTTTTCTGGCAGTCTAAAATAGGCAACTGAGACGGTCAACCTAGTCCTGAAAAAGTCCGAGACAATTTTCTTGGGCCCAAACTGCCTGTAATATCTGTTCCCCATTGCTATATAGGTGATTTATCTGAACCAGGAAAGAGCAGCAGCTTTTATGACAGTGGGAGCATTCTTCCAGTGTGCAGCCACTGCAGGATGAGGAGCTCTGGCAGCTGATCCATGACCCTTGCTCCTGCCTTGCATTGTGCCGAGACTGACTTGA
This sequence comes from Fulmarus glacialis, assembly GCF_000690835.1. Lineage (NCBI taxonomy): Eukaryota > Metazoa > Chordata > Aves > Procellariiformes > Procellariidae > Fulmarus > Fulmarus glacialis. The sequence continues at coordinate 191,628 of NW_009221243.1, read as the reverse complement.
CTGCTCTAGTAGACTTTGTGTTATTCTTTTTATAGCCCAGTATCCAGACAGCTTCAGGGATTAAAGTCAGCTTTTCAACTTCAGGTATTGTTGAACGTGGAAATAAAGCAACTGAAAGTAACCTGGGTAAATGGTCTAAAAATACAGTGGGAAGTGACTAATTCCCATTGAAAGCCTACCTCAACTGCAATTCATTTCAGTTCCAAGAGAAGATTCTCATTTATTTGTGATTAATTAGACAGAACCATCTGAAATTACTAAATACTAAGATGACCCTGGAAAAGAACATTATTCCCCTTGAATGAACTATAAGCAGCTTCAGTTGTTTATCGGACTATTAGTGCATGACATACGCCTGTACTACTGATGAGCTATAGAGAGCAAAATGGAAAGGTGTTGCCTTAGCCATGTCGATAACTAGAGTAAGAGCAGATGAAGCAGTGAAAAATGTTGGTTAAACAATGTTCTGTCACCATGTGGAAACTGGTGTCATTCAGAGCCTGGCTAGAGACTGCATCTCTCTCAGCCAAGGGCTTGGGGATGTGGGTCCTGTTCTTTCTGGCCCCATTTCCTTGCCAAATCCGAGTGCGAGTGCAGGATTACCTGCATTTCTAGCTTGAATGTAGAAACTCCTGTTCCTTCATCTATTTCTCGGAACTTCACGTTCCTCATTCATTTATGAATATGCCAGTTAATTTAGAGGGCTTAACTGAATTTGAGGATCCAAGCAAGAATTGAGCAAAAGAGTTATTAATCACATTATTCTGGCATTTTGGAGAAAGTTTGTGTCGCTGTTTAACTAATCCACATTCAATTCATGGTGAGCTTTGCAAACTGCCTTTTATTTCACATGGTCTTATATTAAAACAGCAGTGCCATTATTTTCAGATATTAAAAACAATTTTATTTTCCCATGAATATTCTCTATTGGGCTTTTCCTCCAGCACCAGTGTCCCAGAACAGGACATCTATCTAATAGAGGGCATTGGGAGTGACAAATAAATTGTGTCTTGAGTTGAAATGATCCTGAATGTTAAAGCTGACAGTCCAATAATTAAATATGTTAGAAAAAGTGTAATCATGCTTGCATTTTCCAGGTGCCATTTAAATTATTCTCGATTCAGTGTTTTGCATATATGTGTATGACCTGAAATAAGTCAACGATTCAGTAAGCTACTTCTTTGGGGTCGGGTGGACTTTTTCCTCCAGTGAAAGTTTGTTAATTTGGAGGTGGCATTTCTTCCTTCTGTGAATGGTTTTGCATGGAGGTATGCTCAATCGTATTAGTGCTGATAAGTGGGAGAGGGAAGGATATTCTTGGAAGAAAGGAAAGGCAGGAATATCCTGTGACCCTTGCAAAATAGTAGGGAGGGGGAGTTAAGGAAACTACATGTTCTAGATATGCTGAGTTTTGTCTCTGAGTGCCCTCAGAGGGTGGTCCTGCAAGTTAGACACGGCTGTCAAATATGGTCCTCAGACCTGTGGCGATTAGTGAGGTCAGCAGTCAAAAAAAGTTGGTTTTTTTTCTTCTTTGTAAATTCATGTAGGCCTAATAGAAATGTTAGTAACTGCGTAAGTTGCTGGATCCGATTTCCATGTGAGCTGTTCTGGCTCTGAAATACCGGAAAGGATGCTCCGGTCAGCAGGCGCTCTCAGTCTCTAAAAAAAGAAGAGGAATTTCAGTGGGGAACACTACCGTAGCACGTGCACAGGGGTGGCATCTGCACTCCAACCACCGACGCTCCTCCTTGTGCTGGTGGCCTGGTCTCGGGCTGTGAGCGTGGTGTGTGGTGTCTGCCCAATCCACCATCTCGCCGGCGGAGGGAGCCGGCCAGGTCTGGATGCTGAAGTGAGCAAAACACTGGCTTCATTCCAAGGATCTCTAATTTTATTAGATTGTCTATAGAAGCGGGTGGCTGACTGACTACCAGATAGAATTTAAGAGTTGAGATTGTAGTCTTTATCAGGGAAGTTTTGTTTATCTCGCAGTGCGGAGGTCAAATCAGGGGAAACAGTGCTCTCCTTACCACCAACTCCATGCCAATTAAAATCTCAAAATAAGAGCCTTGTAACTGTCTCTGCTGCTCTGTGCAGTCTCTTCTTTTTATTTTTTAACCTCATTTACAGTGGAAGACTGTTATATTCAGATTTCAGAACCAGCACCCCCCTGAAATGTCTGGAAGCAATACTTGCTTCTTATATCTATTGTTTCTTTCTGGCTGAAAATTCAGCTGAGCGTCATTGCATCTGTCCCTGCTCCATACCTGCTCCTCTGGAATTGCACGTTGGGCCAGTAGCTCCCATGCAGTAGTGCCACTTAGAGCCATGTCAGTATAAAGGGGAAGGGGTCTCAGTGCAAGAGCCTGCCTTCAGTGTATTTTTAAAACAAAGCAGCCAAGACGCTATAACCATCCGTCTGCCACCAGGATCTTGCAAGCCTGCCGGCTTTGATCCCTGCCTTTGCACGCCACGCCGGTGAAGAAGGCACCTTTCCCAAGGTCACACACCAGTGTGCTTTTATGCTCAGAAAACTGATGAAGGGTTGTTCAGAACAACAAAGTGAAAAGTCTCTGAAAGGATTCATCCCTCAGCAGGTACTTTGAATCTTGCATGCAGCTGTGGGCTACAGCTGTGAAAGTCACAGAGAGTTATAAATTAGCCTTGTGGGGACAGCTAATTGGCAGCTTCTCCTTCAAAACGAGACCCTTTTGTGTGCATATTTTCATACTCAGGCAGAGTTGTAAAAATACTTGATACGTAATGTCCCATTTTTTCTGCAGTGATTCAGCCATGGAGGACAGCTTATGTATTTGAGAATGATCATAGATAGCTCTCAGCCCTGATACAAAGGGAAAAGATTGTATTGGAGTAATCTGATTTCAGGCAGAGAATCTTCTTTGGACAGACATGCTACCCCGAACTTCTCGGTTGATACTGTCCTCAAGAGCACTCTGTAAAACAGCATAGTAAACAGTGATTAATGTCTTGGAGGTGGTGGAAGAGAGGATTAAATAAATTGTAGAAAGTTATAATATTTCTTATATGAGCCAGTGATTGGGAAACCACTCTTAGAAACTCCTGTAGCCCCTTTAAAAAAAAACAAACTAGGAAGACTAGGGCCTCTTAACCTTCCAGAAAGAGAAAACAAATCTCTTCAGAGACTTTGCAGTTTATGCGAGTGGTACTCTGAGACATGAGGAGGATACCCAAATACCACTGCCAAAGAGCAAGGGTAAGCACAGAGGATTTGGGTTGCAGCAGGCAACAGCACTGCCAAAGAGCAAGGGTAAGCACAGAGAGAGGATTTGGGTTACAGCAGGCAACAAGGAAGTTTTCTTTTCTTCTTGTTCTACATTTATGAAAACTTCAATTCCAGCAAGACCTGAATAGAGGGCAGATGCAGGCAGGCTTTGACCCCATGGATTGCAGCACACATTCCTTCACGATTACTGTCCATCTCTGTATCACAGTGAATTTACCAAAATGCAGGATTAAACGGATAAGCAGTTGGTGGCAGTCTGGAAAGTACAGGAGTTGTGTGTTTGTCCCCAGGAAGGGCTGTAGTGATGCTGGAGAAGATTGTTAAACACTGTTTGTGTTTTCCCAAAGCTGTAACAAGAAAGAACATAATCAGGTGTGAATTGGGCTGGTTTGGGGAGGAGTGAAAGCAGCCTGGAGAAACTGGTAAGTAGCTGAATATGCAGTTGGTTGATGCCAAAGTTCACCAGAGAAGACAGAGGCAGGACAGGGTGGGATCATTTCAGCTGATGTTCACGATACATCTGGCATATATCTGTCAGGTGCTGTTGTACTGCTGGAAGCAATCAATTAGCAAAGTTGCCTGATGGAGTATTTCACAAAAGGGAAGTTTCCTGCCTGTGAATAAATGGGCAGCAGAAGAGGCCAGCTTGCTATCACAGCTGAGCGTGGAAAAGCGTAAAATGAAGCAATTGAGATCCAAAGTTCCCAATATCAAGAGATCCATTCAACTAGAGAATGGAAAAGATGATGCTCATTAAAAGCTGTTTCTTATATCTCTACATGTATTTCAGCCAACCTTTAGAAGATGCATTAGAAACTGGTTTCAGTTTGTGGCTTCTGAGATGCATCAATAAACATAAGGCATTGGGGGAGAGAGAGTTTGGGGATTTTAAAATGAAGTCAGGCTTTAGCCAGGTTTTTGCCAGGTTTAATAAAATAGGTATCCCTTCCACTTTGCTCACCCAATGTAGCCATTAGGAGTTGTTTATATTAAATGTGAAAATTATGTGGTAGAACCTGAAATGTGCAACTGAACTGTTGGAGCCCTTAATTTCGTAAAGCCCATAAAGCCCGTTTTCCATGTCAAAAGTAACATTGCAAAGGTAGATTGGGACATATATAGCTTAGCAAAGTCTTAAAACCTTTTCAATATGACTTCTTTGTGGAAAAAAAGGGCTGAAAAGCTTATCACTGTGGGGATTGGGTTTTCTGGATGTGAAGGAGGATAGCGAGTTGGAATAGTTGCAAAAGCTCTGTGATATTCTCTGATTAAAGAGCACTAAAGTGTTACCTGAAAAGAAAGAAGAGAATGAGGTCTGGGCCAGTCTTGCTGCAGACCACCGCCTGCAAACAGATTTATGGTTGGGAGAGCCTACAGAAACTATACATCTGTGAGAGTACCTGGGGGAGGTCACATTTTGAGGTGTGTGTTGGTAAGACGGTCAGGCGCAATGCCACAAAAAAAGCAGCTGCCAGAAACAGGAGTGGGTGTCTGCAAGTCTTCGGGCATCTTCCTGCGTGCTAAAACAGCAGCAGGACTGGGAGTTAAACTGGGAAGGGAGTTAGTGGTGTTGGCTGGAGAGCTCTCCAGCATGAATGTGGCCTTACATACCAAAACCCTTTGATAAGGAGAAGAAAACCATTGTTTTCCGCGCCCCCCACCCCCCCGCCTTGGGGAAGTTACAGGTAATGATTTGCTTGCCTAGATCAGTGCTTGCATTTTTTATTGCCTGTTTGTTTTGGGGCAGAGGGAGAGTCTATCAGGCACAAATACTGGACATCAAACAAATTTAGCCTTGCTATTTCTAAACCAGAAAGAAATGGCTTTGTTGAATCTCCCAATAGAAAGAGTCTTCACCCATCACTGGCATGGGAGAAATGTCATAGCCTTTTCCAGCTAGCAAAATTTCAATTCAGTTAAGAGAGACCTCTGACTGAAGCCAGGGAAGTCTAGCTCAAGACACAAATTTTAAACAAAAACTCACAGTGCTTCATTCACCCACACAGGAATTTATTCATAATTACCTAAGCTGAGAACATAAGACTGAAAAAGAATTTCTGGGTCATAAAGTCCAGTCTGCTTCCGAAGTCCTCTTCTAGCATTATAGTTTTAGGTGGACCTTTCTAGTGGTAAGTATGTATTAGAAGTCTTTAGGCAGGAAAAAATGTCCAGCACTGCTCATTTGGCCCTTTAAATTAGTTGCTTAGGAATGCTGAACAGTGAACATATTTTTCTATTTTATTTTTCTATCATTTCACTAGGCATTGTTTTAATGTAGCAAGACCCAAACAACCTGCAAGTGCAAAACATAACCATAAACTTAGCTATATACCGTAATGAGGACTTGCATTACTAGTTAGTGACAGAGCCTAAACTAGATTGTTGTTATTGGACATTTTTCAGATGCTTCTTTCCTGACACCAGCAGTTTTCAAGTCGCTGATGCCTTCTTCAGCGTTGATGTTTTTTAAAAGTCATCACCATTTTGTGTTTATTATAATAATGAGAGTAAAACATTTTGGGGGGTAACAAAGGCTACATGATATGTTCTAGTTCTGCATATCCGTGTTTCAAAATGTTGACAAAGAATGCTTGACCTTGACAATGGCTCAAGAGCTCTGGGGTGGCCTTTCACAGTCACCCTAAGGAAGACATCCATTAGCTGAGAAATATTTCTCTACATGAACTGTGTCATCATCTAGAATAACCATGTTTTCTACCAAAGTGGCCTGTTAGCAACAGTCCATTTATTTAAGAAGATGTCTCAGTAATAGTGGAACAACAGATCAAATAATCCTAATCCAGGGGCTTTTCTCTTAATGATCTGAACTTCTGCAGAACCTGTTGAGGCCATAGAGGCTGATACATCTGTTGGTCTTTATCCAAGCAAAATTCCCACTGGGAATTTTACTCCCACTGACAGCAGTGGGAGTAATGCCTAGTAAGACCTAAAGACCCAGTTAGTGGAATTACACCAGAGGAATTCATCCTTGCTTCTGAAAACTTCTACTTAAATCCAGTTGACATTATGGGAGAGGGGCAGAAGTGGGAGATGAATTTAAAGAGCAATTAGGGGAAGAGTTTGCTTGTAAAGCAATTCTGGCTTTTTGCTGTTTGATTTTGAAATTGTTTTAATTGTCTTTCATTTAATAATGTTGAACCTTTAATGAAAACGAGAGATTAGATGCTGCTGTTAGAAGGGAAATTGCACTCGTTACAAAGAGCAGGCTTGGATGCAGGAGTTGGGGCACAATGCTGAAGCCACTTTTGTCTTTCAAGGAGTTGATTGAAGCGGTTCTTGCCTTTGTGAACATCTGTGCATTTTACATGGTAATACAAAATATTCCTTCATCTCCTTTCTTCTAAAAATATCCTTGTGCTTTCACATCTGTCCTGTGGTGAACAGCAAAAGTGGTGTAGGTCAAACATAGGCCTTCCTATTTGTCATGGTTAACATCCATAATTTCTTCAGTGCCCAGTATATCTTAGCCCCTAATAGGTATGGCTATAGGTGTTGGCACTTAGAATCATAGAATCATAGAAACATTAAGGTTGGAAAAGACCTCTAAGATCATCAAGTCCAACCGTCAACCTAACACCACCATGCCCACTAAACCATGTCCCTAAGCGCCTCATCTATACGTCTTTTAAATACCTCCAGGGATGGTGACTCCACCACTTCCCTGGGCAGCCTGTTCCAAGGCCTGACCACTCTTTCAGTGAAGAAGTTTTTCCTAATGTCCAGTCTAAACCTCCCTTGGCACAACTTGAGGCCATTTCCTCTCGTCCTATCGCTGGTTACTTGGGAGAAGAGACCGACCCCCACCTCGCTACAACCTCCTTTCAGGTAGTTGTAGAGCGCGATGAGGTCTCCCCTCAGCCTCCTCTCCTCCAGGCTAAACAGCCCCAGTTCCCTCAGCCGCTCCTCATAAGACTTGTTCTCTAGACCCTTCACCAGCTTCGTTGCCCTTCTCTGGACACGCTCCAGCACCTCAATGTCCTTCTTGTAGTGAGGGGCCCAAAACTGAAGACAGGATTCGAGGTGCGGCCTCACCAGGGCCGAGTACAGGGGCACGATCACCTCCCTACTCCTGCTGGCCACACTATTTCTGATACAGGCCAGGATGCCGTTGGCCTTCTTGGCCACCTGGGCACTGGATTTCTGTGGGAGAGGAAAATAAGAAAAAAAAAAACAACAAAATGAAAGTTCCTGTTTTACATAAATGTCTTTCTACTTTGGCTCTCCACAGTATAAATTATGGCATGACATATTGATTTGTTGCAAGGCATGGTTCCGTAGCTTATTTGCTTAACTCCTGCAGTATTTTAATGAAAATCCAATTTGATTTTGACAGGTTAGGGTTGTACTTTTAAAGACAAAGTGGCAGATTTGTAGATAGTGATTCCTTGAAGAATGATTATAGAGACAGTTGCTTATATAATTACTGTATTATATGTATGTTACCAGTGTTACATGACATTAAAATCAGTCATTAATCCATATTCTTATTATCCCCAGTAGCTAAAAACACAGGGAATGAGAAAAATAGACCAACCACCACGAGAAGTAGAATGGGTCCTCGAAGGAGGTCCTGATTGCTTAAGAAAATGAGATACCATGTCTGATAAGAAGGTTGCATGCATGTATTTCTAAGATTCTGGCATTCCACTTTGCAGATAATTTTCCTGTCTAGAATAATCAGGGCTATTTGTTGCTTGCATGTTTCTATGTTTTAGTGCTGAACTGCTGCTGCTGTTGCAAAAGTACTGTTTTTCTCTTGGGTATACCCAATAGTGGCCCCAGCTCTCAACTGTGCATTGAAGCATTGCCGCTTACGCTTCTCTAAGCTGAAGTGGCTCTCTTACCAGATCAGGCAGAGCAGGAGGGCTAAAAATAAAGCATAGTAAAGGCTCTTGGAGGTCATGGGTGATTGTCCTATGTAAAAAGAAGCAGGGAGACTTAAATTAGTTTTATTTTGCAAAACATAAGGCTGTGTAAGTGGGAGGGGGTTGATCTAAATGCTTGGACTTGGGACAGAAATAATGAGTTTACTGAATCTGTAGTGCTTCTAAATGTGAATAGTCCTTTGCAAGTAAAAGTGGCAAGGTTAAAACCATTGCACGCAGTGCGTGGCATCTCCAGAACTGGGTCCTTCTTGATGTGGGAAAGGCAGTGCAGACTTTGAAGTTAGGACCCGATCTGAAGCTGAATACAACCGTATGGAAAGATTCGCCAGTCTTCGAATTGGCGCTTTAATGAAGTTTTGAGTCATACAGCAGTGACCTCTGTGAAAGCAGCTGTGAAACAGTGGTTGTATCTTTCTAAACATTATGAAATGCATGGATTAAACGCAGAATCTCCCACAAACACACACATGCTCACTCTGCCTATTTTCTAGTTCACTGTGTACGAGAGGAGAATTAAGTATTTAGTCATTTTCCTCTTCTGCAGGTAAGATTACGCTTTCTTTTAAATTATTCTGTTTTAATTAGTGGTTCGGGAGCCTGAAACAACACAGCGAGTTCAAAGGTTTATCTGTGAGGCTTAGCATTTGCTGTGCTGGAAAGCGCCCGTTGCTTGGGCAGGTTATTGTTTGAACCGAGCAAGTTTCAACCACTGTTAATTAGCTTTTGAACGATTCTTTTTTTGTTTCACACTAATTTCTCTGGTGTTTTCTCTGTGCTTAACCAGGTAAAGTAAACATTAAATCTCAATTAAGATTGCTATACTCATCAAGCAGAAATTCTCAGTAGTATTCCGTTCCTCCAGCCGTTGCTTTCGGGAAAGCAGCGCTGTTGTTTTGCACGAGATGGATGCATTATACGCCTACAGACAGTGGAGAACAGGCTTTTATCTAGTCCCTTGAATATGGTGAAATACACTGCAACAGATGTGCTCGTGAATAAAATATTCTAGCAAATTAATTGTAGGCGTGCTCAAGTTGGGTGTGTGGTGTAACGTTAAGGTGTGTCTTTAACATGCGGAGCATGTTTTCTGGAAAGTACAGTACAGCCTGAGAAACCGTGTAGGGCCAGACTCAGCCTACTGCAGCCTTACAAGTAATAGGGGGTACCTCGGTGTGTTTCATACGAACCCCACTGAGAGTGGAAAACCGGAGTGCTGGGAGGGGATCCCTGTATCACAGGGGAATTAATTATCTTAAAAAAAAAAAAAAAGGTGCAATAATGGAAAGGTAGGGGTTTTGTAACTTTAATAAGTAACAGAGGAGGATGAACCCCTCAGCATCCATTACAGAAGAGCCGGGAATTGTGGCGATCTCTCTCTCGCAAGCAAAGGTTCCCAAATAGCAGGCGGTTGCGACGGAGAGGGAGCGCTGCTGACACTGCCGAAGTGCCGGCTCTCGTTTGCCATCCGCACTTGGGGAAGCCAGTTGGACCAAAACGCGTGGAAGCAGCGGGTGATTTCTTGGTGCTTGACTGGAAACGCACCCAACGTAGTCATGGCAGGGGCCGGTCAGAAAGTAGCTGTGGGGTGGGACAGTGGCTGTGCATGTCTCTGCCTGTCTCCGTTGCTGGTGCAAAATCCGGTGCCACGTTTCCCCCGGGGAAGTCGTGCGTCTCCAAGTGTTTGTCGCTGCCTTAATTAGCCAGGAAAGAGGGCTGCCTTGCCATTTGCATTACGGAGAAGAGCCCTGGCTCATTCGTATGCAGGCAGCCAAGCCCAGGGGACTTCAGGGGAGTTTCAGGAGTTTTCAGCATCACGTGAAGTCGCACCGGGAAATGCCTGGCCCAAAACAGCATCTCTGCATTTCATGCTGAAGCTCAACCAGGAATATGCGATGTGTGTCACAAAGAGAGTAATTAAATTCTGTTTTCAAATAAAAGAGAAATAGGCAGAAAGACACAGACTTGTTCACCTGGCTCCTCCCTGTGTTTTTGGAGCACAGCTTTTGCTGGGGAGCCTTGAAGAAGTAAAAATTATATGATTTTGTCTGTTCAGTGAGCTGAATTATTTGTCTTAAATGAAAATATTTATAATCGTGTCAGAAAATAAGTGTGATTTCTAGGCAACTATGCCTAATAAGAACCCTGTGGTGTGAAATCTAGTCTGTGGCTGCTAAATAGTTATCCATCTTAAAGCTGTGCTGGCCTATGTGTATTTTTAGGCACCCTATCAATAAATATTTTATGAAGTGCTGCAGACAGTCGAGGGAGGAAATGTTCTGTTGCAGAGGAATCCAATTTCAGGTTCCCCATAAAATGATGTGGTTTATAGGGTTTGATATCAGATACAAAAACAAGGATGTTGTATAAAATGCCTCAGATGTGATCACTGAAGAAACCCCGCTGTGTTGTGAATAATTTGTGATCCTTCAAAGAAAACTAGAAGGGCTCTAAGCAGACCGTGTGGTGATAAATATCAATCTACATGTGTTCCTATATTGATGAAAAAAGCTATTTCTTACTTTTATTAACAACAAGGTCAGATCGGTAGTAAAGGAATAGAAGACAAACGATCTTTATTGATACTTATGCTACATGTTTAATGGAGAATAAATTTTGCAAGTGCTCGCTATAATTGCATATGCCGTTGCGAGAAGTCTGCCATCTCCAAGTCAGCATTTGGGGATTATAATCACCTCGTGGAGGCTTCGCTCCGGCATTTCCAGAGCTCCTGATTTGCGGCATTGTGCGGTGGTGGCACTTGCTGTATGCACATTTTCTCTGTACATGAGAACCGCCTGATGCTGGGTTTGCTCCTGTTAAATTGATGCAGGGAATAACAGCCTTCCCGAAGTACAAATTGACACGTACGGCTGAGGTTTAGCTATTAGCATAATCTTATAATGGCAGATTTAACTTTCAGAACAGAATCACTGAAAACACCCTGTCTGCTGGTGTTCACCGTTAAGCTGAAGAAACAGCCGGTCATGGTGGAGCGATGGCAGTAGGTGCGGTGGAGCGGGGGTGCCGTGCTTTCTGCTCAATAGCAGATGGGAGCCGCTGGCCGGGACCCCCGTCCTGCCGTCGGGAAGCAAAATACTAATTCCTCTCTGATGAGCCGATTGGAAACTATCAGCCACCCCTCTCTTCATGGTGGGTTAGTGCCCACCTTTTCCTCGCGGTGCTTTCCACATAAAGCCATCTTGATGTTGTTCAATCAAAACTGAGCTGTGGGTGCAGAAGGTTTTAGGGGGAAGAAATCGGCCGTTCGCTCTCCCTCCTGCTTTTGTAATAGGAGGCCGTTGGATAAAGCTGCAAGTGCGGAGCTTTGCACGCCAAGGTGATCATTCCTCCTGACGGAAATCCATAACCAAAAAATGATTTAAGACTGCGGGGAAGGCTTTCATTTCCTCTGTTTTTCCAGCACTAAACCCCATATGAATTAGGAAAATAGCAGCCGATTAATGGAAAATGTGTATTTCTCATTGCCATCCTGGAAAACAAGGATTTTCTGAGTTCTGTGTTGTTCTAAAAAGCTGAGATTGAGGGCATTTGGAGATTTTCTGTGTTTACAAGTAAATGGTAGGATAGGAGAGAGCATGACAGCAGGCTTTTCCTTGGGTGTACAGCATTACAGCTAGCTGGTATTATGGCTAATAAAGAAAAAAGGGGGTGAGTTTCAGAAGGAGAAAGAATTACAGCACATCACAAAGTTCAGAGGAAAAAAAGAGTACGGTGTAACCTGGGAGGAGGTACCTCAGCTCTGCAGGGCCCATGCTTCCCTAGGCCACAGCTTTCGGGGGAGGATGTCTGACTCCCTTCTTTTTCTGTGTCAGGGTGTCCCCCGTTTTACGGGGTGGAGTTACAGTTGGGTTTCCTAGACATCTTTTCCCCAGTCAGTAAAGCCCCTGGGACTGTGTAGATGTCCATATTTCTGTCACCTGTCAAGAGAACTGTACTCTTAAATGTCAACCTCACCCTCTCCTCCACCTATTTTTGATGTGGAGAATTGGGTAGGGAAGCTAAAGAGCAGCTCTATACACAACTGCTAATTAGTAATGTCGGTTACCACTTGTTTTATTATTTGGAGTTTAAAAAAAAAAGAATAAAATAGCCAAGGGTTGACAGGGCAGCCTGTGTGTACTGAAAACAAAGCAGGTACCTCCAGACTGAGCATTAGCATGTGTCAAGTGCGTTTTAGAAAATGGCTTTGCTCTATTACCTGTAAAAATACTACAGGGAGTGGCTAGCCTACTCCACACATTGATGGATGAGGTTAAGAAGTATGACCTTCATGTGTTGAAAAGGGCTCGTGGATTTTATTTCAAGAAAAAAAACCAAAGAGAAATGATTGCTTTGCTCAGTTATACATGGTTTTTGCTAGGATTTTCATCCCCCCCAAATATCTGAGTGTAATTTGCATAAGTAGATATTTTATACCTACTTTAATTCAGACGTTGCTGCAGAAGGCGGCTGGAAAGAACAAAGGAGGGAGGCTGCAACATTTTCATTATGCTGAAGCAAAATATTAAGACGTGCTGAAATATGTGTATATTAAGTCGATAGGCTGCAGATACTGGGAAGGAAACATTAAGGAACTGCCTCACTGTGTATCTGACAGAGTTTGGTGAGAAGTTCTGTCATCTTGGTAAGCAAATGCAGAACATAGCCAGGTCCCCTGTGGCTTCGTTTTATGTAGGGCACTCACTTTGTACCATGATGGATCTTTCATTACCAAAGACTTCGTTGTGAAATTAAGCATTATATACTCCTAGGACCCATCCTGTTCTGGCTGCTGAAGCAGTTTTAAAAGTATAAGATCAATTAATAAAATTAATTGGAGATTAAAGAACAGTAGGTTGAAGAAAGTGCTTCTAGCTGGCTGAGTATATGACTTGAGCACCCCGGAGGGTCTGCTCTGCAGAGGTAGTTTGTCTGTTATCTGTGAGTTTTATGTTCATAGATTGCTTTGCTAGGCTGAACTAGCTTCAAACCTAAACTCTCCAAAGACTGGGATACTTCGGCTCTGAGGTTTTGATTTGAGGCCTGAAGCTGCCCATTAATATCACAAGCATTGCACAATTGCATTTATTTTTAATGAATGTAGCCAGGAAAATTTATTTTACCCGAGCAGTGAAGTATTATTGAATGGACAAAATACATGCAAGGGTGATTCAGATATGTCTGCTTTATCTGCTGCTTGGGCTTTTGAGAATACTTGAACATTGCGTTTTCACACCCCTCGTTTATGCTGAATGGTTATAGAATTTTATCTTGATCTAAGTTTTTCTTCTTTTGCTTCCAAATGTTAATCTGATCTTAAATAACCACTATTCAAAGCAGACCCCATTTGAATAATGTATTATGCACAATAATTCAGAAAATGTAATAGATTACTTTTAGAATATAACTTCATGGAAAAGAGCAGTTGAACTATCTAACCGAATACATAGATATAAAGGGTTTTTCTGAACATGATTAAATATTAGTAACAAAAACTATTCTTCCATTCCTAGTTATTGGAAGTACATCACTATAAGTAATTTACAAATCTTATTAGGATACAATAAGCATCAGGCAGTTTATATTCTGGTTATGAACAGCATGCGTGAGCTGAGCAGTAGGCTTGAGAGCTAAAATGCAACTGATGCACGTTCCCACAAATAATTGCTATAGCAACATTGTCATAATGTCTGAGATCTGCCTCCCTTGGGTTCACACCTGAAGTTTTCGTTACAGTGAAACAAAATGCCTTCGCAGGTTGAAAATACTGTGTAATGGTGAAGGTATTGATGGCTTTGCATTTTTTTTTTTTTAAGTAATTAAATTTCAAATGTTGAGAAGCATAATGGAACATTAGGGGAAATCGTTTGCTGTCATAGTGTCCATTTATCATGAAATTCAACATTGTGTGGCTTCTTCCATACAATTAATCTCTGCAGACTGGTGTGATCAGGTGAAGAAATTCTCTGTGGGTGGTCTCACCTAACTTGTGGAGTTTTTCCTTCTCTTCGTCTGAGTGCTTAGATGTGACATTAGTGTTCTGTAAAAATCAATCAAAATAAGGCTTCAGAGTTGTTATTTCTCTTATTTCAAATTGCTGCACATTGTGATGTAGGTTGTGTCTGTGCTTATTAAGAACTCTTTGGCTCAAAGCTCTGAAATACACCGTTGCATACGTATCAGCTTTCTTGAGGGACGCTATTAATACAATTTGCATTTATGTAATTTTTTTGGCCAGATTCTGGATTCCAATTCCTGCTTTGTGCTGTTGGATAAAACTAGCAAGGGATGCCCCGAACGGCAAAGGGTGCCTCACAGAGCAGCCAAGGAGTACTCGCCTGTTTGGTGTCATAATGTAAAACATTCATATGCGTCTGAGGACTATTTTTTCTGCTTGATAGCTGATCCAGGAGGAGAGGGGTTGAACAGTGCTTTGCAGGCAGCTCCTGCATGCCTGTCCCTTCCAAGCAGCCCAAAATCTCTTCCTCTGTGTTGAAATTTATTACAGCTATTAAAGTTCATGATATATGGGTAACGTTAAGTGAAGAAGTATTACTCCGTTATCATTATGATGAACAGAGAGCAACAGATGAAATAATTTCGCCCTGGGTCCTAGAGTGACGCAGTAAGTCTGAACGATGACTGTGAAAGGTAGAGAACACTGAGGGCAACAGAGGACTTTGATTATCCGAGCAGGCTAATTAGAAGTCTTTCAGCAGGGAGACAAAGGTGAGTAGAGGTTATAAAAAATGGATCTTGTAGTGATATTAGGGAGAAGAGAGAGGTCCCACACTCCAAAGGACAGACCTTAGGAGAACAGCAGTGGAGGAGGAGGCTGGGTCCCTTGTGTAAGAACAAAGAATACTAAAGGCGTGAGAAATCAATGATGGGCAATGTGTGAAGGTAGTTTTATAGCTTTGTTCAGATCTAAGAAATCTGGGGAATCTAAGAAATCTGGAGAATGTAGTGATTACAAGTTTTTGTAAAGATGTTTAAAAAAAAGAGGGGGGAAGAAAGAAAAAAACACCTCCCTGTTCTAAGGTGCTGTGAGAGAGTGTTGAAGCTTCCTCAGACTCATAAAAGCTTAAGAGACTTGACCATGACCCTTCGATGGCTGTCCAACACAAGGAACTCGGGGCGTGCTGACAGTGACAAACTGCCTGGATGCTTGATGTTGAACCAGTGGGAGAAGGACTGAAATAGTCTTATTTAATTCAGATTTTCTCATACGTTGGTCTGCATTGTTTTGGTTGTGCAGTTTGCTGTCCTGACAGCAGTGCATAGCTGTGACAGGGAAGAGAGCTAAATCTGAAGAGTTGAGGTGTGGAAGAGATTGCTATGCGGTCAGACACTCCGAGCATGTCAGCGTGAGTGTAACGGCTTGCCCGTAAAGGCTCTGACGCATCGTGTTGAAGCCATTACACGAGTAGGGATGAACCGGTGCAGTCTGACCGCTTCAACTCCTCCTACTGATGCACAGAGTAAAACCACGGGCTGGCTGGAGGTAGCTTACGCTGCCCTCCAAAGCTACGCAGAAAACATCTGGTCTTTCTCCCCAGCATAACTTTATCCACCTGAGAGTTATACCAGTTTTAATTAACTTCATTTATATCACAATAACATTCCCATATAGACAAGACTGACAGACTTAGGGAGTTTAATTATAGCCTTTTCTGACATAGCGTGACTATTTAGGGAGCCAACTGAATGTCTTAGTTGCACCAACAAGAACAACTTCTGGACTCCCATCTGAGTTTAAGCCTGGGTCTTATGAAATTCTTTTTAGTTTTAAAGAGGAATCTTACACTATCTTTTTGTTTGCACTCCAATCAAATAAAATTTCCTTGCTTTTGTGCTGTATTTCAACAAATAAAATCATAAGGTCTTATGAAAAGAACTTTTAAAAGATAACGTATAGGCTCTTGCCAGAGAATAGAAAGACCTTGTCAAAATATAATACCATACTGAATAAATGGGTGTGCATGGCTAGTTAATTTCTCACTTTGCATTCTATTTTAAATTCTCTGCCATATTCCTAGTAATTGCTCATAATGTAATAATGAAGGTGAAACATCAGACTTTACGTGACTTAATAATTTTAACTTAGATTTTTTGGATTACCTCACAACAGAAATGGCTCTGGAGTATGTCTCAGAAACATGCCATGTTGCAGTCAGAACAGCGATTAGTACGTAGCCTTAAGCACATTCCAGTTTAAGGTAATTCCCTATGGGTTTGGGTGTTCAGTTTTAAATGATATCACAAGGAATGATGGGCCAAATACACAACTGAAGTGTGAACATTTTGTTTCTCTGGAACTGTATAGCTTTACACCAGCTGACATTCAAATATGTTGTTATTAATCTGTACCAGCATGTTATTAAAGATGGCATCAGATTGTGCAGGCACAAGGCATGTGAATTAAGGCTTCACATCAAACTCGAGTTCTGGCATCCCCTAATTGTTGGGCGTTTGTTCCCTTTCACACTTAAAACTTTCCAAATCACATGTTTTGCATGTGGTTTTCCCAGTTTCTTTAAAAACGGACAAAAGAAACATATTCCACTATGCACTATCAAACTGACACCCCAAAGTGGACAGCTGGCACAGCTGGAGCCTGTGGATCCACCTCGCAGATCTCTGAGGCTGAGGTAACAACGATTAGTGGGAGTCTTAGACTTATGTCCTTTAAGATAATGGATCCTCATAGACCAGACATCTGCAGAAAAGTTGAAATCTTTGCAAGAATGATTAGCAGATAACTGCCGACAGTGGATGGAGAGCTGAAATCTTGGTGCCTGTTCTGATGGCTACGAACCTGTAATTTTTCCTGCCAGTGGCTGGTCCAGCATCCTTTGTCCTTACCCCAAGCCTCCCCATGCCCGTTGTTCTTTTTAGCTCTCCGTGTGCCACTTTGCTGATGTACTGTGACTCTTTGTCCCCCCATCCTCTCTTCCCTTTGTAATGGTGTGGTCCCCCCCAGCCTTACAGTAAGCAGAGTGTTTCATTTCTCTTCCCAAATCCTCCAGCAGCTTATCTCAGTTACCTTTCACACGTTTCTGGCTCTTCATCTCAGTATCCCATCTTGCCATCGTTCCGAGCCTGATTTCTCTCTCCTTCCTACTCAAGTCTGGCCTACTCCTCCTCACTGTCCAAATGCCATCAGCAGCAGTATGCACAGCACAGGAGAAATTGTCTCCCGGGTCTCAGTTCCTCTCTTTGGTCCTGGAAAACCACTACGTATCCTCTGAAGCAAGACCGTATTTTTAGGTCCCAGACTCAAATGACCTCCTGTGTGAGCTGCAGTTTTTCTTAGGCTGACACCCTTGGGTAGATTTTCATACATGTGATGAAAAAAGTAGGCTCCTGATTAGCAACATGGTTGTAAACAATGTCTGCATGTAAATAACATCTCTGTCTTCTTTTTCGTTTTTGCTTAACCTGGTCTGAGAAGTTATGGAACTGTGTTTTATTACAAGTGCGTGTGCATGCACATAGACTTGCGATTTGATACACCCAGGCTTAAAAAAGTCCTTTAAAAAGTACTTTAAAAAGTACCAGTGGGGTTGGAATGTATCTTTAAATAACTAATTTGATAAAACTGAGAGCAATTGCAGATCTTCAAAAGAAAGATCTTCAAAATGGAAAACACTGGGTCCTAAGTGTAGGTATCGTACTAGTCTATGACGTATATTGAATTCACAGCACTAAAGTAGTGGCAGAGATAAAACTTTTCTTATCCAAATAACACGGGTTTAAACTTTCTCTGCTTTTTGTTGAAAGTGATTACTTAAGAAAATTGAAGCCTGGAAACAATTAATGGTACATAGGTTCTTGAAGGCTAAATGATGCCATCTGAAGCGCATGCCACTGCCGCAGCAATCACCTAGAGCATCTCCCAGGCGTGCGAAGGGTTGCTGCTTTCCTGTAGCATGTTTCTCACCTGAATTTTGAGTGCCCTTTGGTAGACAGTTATGAAATAAAGGCATCATTAACAAACCCAAATACCTCTGTGACAAATGTACACTTTCAGAAACCATCTAATTAACTGTATCTCCAAAACAGTGGCTTTAATGAAACTCTTACTTTAGTTGAAAGGCAATTAGGCATTGTCTTCTTCCAATGCATGTGTAGCTAACTCTTGGTAGTATTAACAAGTTGCACTTGCAGACTGAAGCTCTGTAGGACATTTCTTGGCCCTGCAAAACTAGTAGGTTATTTCCTTAGTACTTTCCCTGGTCCTGCCGATGTTGTTTGAGTTTTTAAATTAAAACATTAAGATAAGGAAATGTGGCACATTTTTAGTAGTGGAACTAACTGCTTAATGTTTGAAAAAGCCATATTTCAAAGACAGGTTTGTGGGAAGCCAGCTTCAATTTTACTTTCTCTGCTTTGGGTAAACCTGTGTAACCGGGGGAGGCTCACGATACTGAGGGATAATATATGGCAAAGGAGCTAGTATCTGGGAGGGAACAATGTGCCCTCTTAGCCCCTTGAAAATTTTAAATTCTAGTGTTTATTGTAAAAATCAAGGAAGGAAAGTATTGGCAGTGGGACTGGTGCTCGTCTTTCCTTCAGGAGAGGAAAACTAGGGTTGGGAGAGGGATACCAGCAGATGCTTACCTGCTCTGACTGACTTAAACTAATTTGCCTTGAGACAAAGACGTGCTCAAATGAACTTGAAGTCCTTGGTATGGGTAGGTCAGTGTTAAATAGAAGATCCCATGTTTTCTCTTTACTGTCTCTGTCTTTCACTTGTCTCTTTCTGGGGCAAGATGAGATGGCTGGTTTACCTAAATGGCTAAAAAGCAGTCTGATAGTTTATGCGGTTTTCTACATTTCTTCTAAAATTATTATTTTGTGCTCTGTGTTTTGAAACAAGATAGGAAAGCTTTTTCCACCCTGAAAATACGGTAAGTGAGAATAGAGACTGCGTATTAGTTGCAGGAAGTATTCCTTGCAAAGGGCTTTTCTTGCCTTCCTCTCTTTTGAGACCAGTAATAAAATTCCCATGGATATCAGTGGAGCAAGATATTCTTGTGTGGCACAATTTAATAGTCAGGGATACTCACAGTAAGTAAAACTGGCAGTACTGTAATTGTATAAAAAAAGATGGAAGTGTAATTTAATGTAACTGCCTTTCTAACGTTGCTGTATAAGGGGGATTTTCATAACTAAATGAATCATAGAATCATAGAAGACCAGATTGGACGGGACCTCAAGGATCATCTGGTCCAAGCTTTCTTGGCAAAAGCACAGTCTAGACAAGATGGCCCAGCACCCTGTCCAGCCAAATCTTAAAAGTGTCCAGTGGTGGTTCCAGACTTTTCTCTAAGTTTTGCTAAGAATGGTCTTAAACCATGTGATTAAGTTGCAAAAAAATAGCCTATGTTAGCAGCTCACTGGTGAATTAAAAGCAACCCCACCTCCCCAGCAAAAACTCAGTCATTTTTGAAGTCTTTAATAACGCTATGCCTGAGTTTTTGAGATGAATACAAATGCAGTAAGTCTCATATTCCAAAAATTCAGCAATCTCTGTACATGTGATTGGTAGTACAGGAATATAAATTAAAAGGTTTGCTATCACTGTTGTAATGTTGCAGTTTAATAAGCACAGAGTCTCTGGGTTAAAAAGAAAAAGAACCTGCAAAAGTCTCCACTGTGTTTTGTGAGTTCAGAATTAATGGAGACCAAAATGTTTACTTCAGCAAAAGAGATGGCTAAATATAAAATGATATCAGAAAATACAAGCATAATGCCCAGAAACATTATTATTTTCTTGCCTAGGAGAAAATAATAGGATTGCATTTCATCAATCACATTCCATTCCATATATTTTAGGTTTAGTGCAAACGTAAAAACAAAACAAAAATCAAACTGCATTTTTCTCGTTCTTGCGCTGTAATGACGTATGGTGTTTATGACAGAAGAATATAGATGTTCTGAAGAGAATCTGGGAAAGAAAGCACAAGTGACTTTTAAAAAGTTCACAGATTACCTGTCCCTTGTTCTCAACCTATTTTAGTTACCTGGGGGAAATACAGGTGAAAAAGGTAAGTTGAAGAGAAGCACAGCTGCTTCTGATCAGTAGGATCCCTGACAGAAGTATTTGTGATCGCAGAATGAAAATTAGCCAAAAAAAATATTTCTGGAAACCGAAATGTTACACCATTGTGAATCTACAACTTAGATGAGAGAGAAATAATGTGACGATTCATTCATTCTTCATCCAAGCCATGACTGCTTTAACAAATGGCACAGTATAAATAATATACTAGGCATTATGCAGTTAGGTGCCAGTGATTTGTTTGCTGGCATGTTGCATGTCAGTATCTACTTTCAAGGATAAGGTTCAGGTTTGTGCCATGTCTCTTCATCTGTTTTTTTTCCTCCGGCATGAGAAACCATTGGGCATTCAGGTTTGTGCCATGTCTCTTCATCTGTGTTTTTTCCTCCGGAATGAGAAACCATTGGGCTGGTTCTGCCCACAACCTCACGTGGATTGCTCGGGGCTCCGGGGACAGACCGAGCTGTGGGGTCAGCCGGCAGTTCCCAAGAGCACGGAGAGAGGAGTCCTGAGAGGAGGGACGTGAGCTCCCGTTTCCATCAGCCCCACTGCAGAAAGGAGGGAGACGGCAAAGGGAGCGATGTAGACGTGGTACAGAGCTCACACATTTGTTATTCCCAGCCAGCCACCCCTCCCCAGTATCTCCAGTAAGAGGGATAGAAACAGTTTGGTCTTTTCACTGTACCTGTAGTTCTGCATCAATCACAAGCAAGACCATGTCATACCATTTCCAGGAAAGAAGTCAAATGCTGGTCCATTCCTCTGGCACTGCAAAACAAATTTAGGTCTTTATCAATGCAAAAGGTGCATGATGCTGACATGACTCCTCATGCAAAACATGCCATCGGGTTTTCATGACACGAGTTGGCCTTGTTGTGAAGGGTGTGAAAAATGGACAGTTCACCCTTCATTGCAGCCAGCACCGTTTTGAAGCATTAGTCCAACGTTCGTGGTAAACATCGGTTGTTCCCTTTATAAATACCAAACCCTGGGTTGTAACTTAAGACTTGGATCAAGTAACGAAGTAATTACTTCAAAAAATAAACCTTCTTCCTCCTGCCGAAAACTGAGAACCGGTGACTCCCATCCTTGATACTCTGTCGCCGTGTGGTTGCTGCTTGCTCTGCTTCCAAGAACCACAGCTACTACGGGATCAGCTTGTTTCAAGAAGAGAAGTCCCAAATAGCCCCTGCTGTTACGCAGTGTGCGTAGTCTTAAATATCTCCTTGCAAGGCCTTTAAATATGGAAGAGTGGCCAGTGAAAAATATATTGATGGAGATGTGTGTGTTTTAATTAGTTGCCCAGCAGGGAGAGAAACAGGGAGGAAAAACAGTGGGTTAGTTTTCCAGACAGCAGCTCCCAAAAAGTTTCACAAGGGGACAAGAAAAGTGACATTCATAAATAAAATGAATATAGAAATTGGTTTTGGTCTACATCTGTGAAGCTAACGTTATTCATATGTTGCAGGAGGTAAGGGCCATGACCTGATAGGAAAAGATTTGGATTATTTACTTGTTTTTAATTAGTAATACTTTTATTTTTAAAGATTAATGCAGAGTGCTGCCTGGCTGGCTGTCCAAGTAAAAAGTTGTAGCTTTGCCAGCATGTGGATTTTTTCAGCTCTGCTTCTGCTTTTCTCCAGATGAGACAAATGGCTCTAAGTCTTTGACCAAAGCAATTAACTTCAAATTCAGAGCTTAAAGGAAAGCCACGCAGTTTTTTTGACATTATTTTACTGTAAATCCTTTTCTCAAATATATTTCCATTATTGGTGGTAATTTTGCCCATGAGAATTAGATGTTTGGGGGGAGGAGGGGAGCTGGAGAAGTAGTACAAATGCTGCTCTGCATGGAAATAATACTGTGGATTTTAAGGTTGTTACATGGAAAGATAGACTTTCTGTACCTTATGTAGAGAGGTGGAGGCCAGAAATGATGTTATTCTGCTTTGCTGTGTGGGGCAGCTCTGTTCCCATCACTGCTGAGGTTTGGGGACAGAGGCCGGAGGTGGCCTGCAGGGCATCCGAGGCATCGTCTTGAGCTTTTTACCTACGCCTCAGAGTTTAATTTCTACAACGCTCATTTCACTAACTGAAAGGCCTTATTGTGTTCGGTTATTATATCCTAGATTTTTCTTTTTTTTTTTTTTTTTCTGTGAGAGGAACTTGTTAATCAAGGCTTTTGCTTTCTCCCTGTGTCAAACACTGACCGATTCAAGAAATAACATGACGGTATTAATTAGATGAGAGGCAGTTTTGAGAAAGTGTTTCGATTTTCAGTTACTGTATTTTCACATTACAGGGTAATAATATGTCTGCAGTTAATAAAAGATATAATAAATATTGTGTATGTGCTTGAAATATTAGCATTTTAATATCCATGTCCAGGAATAACGTTTTTCGGTAGCACGATGCCGAGCAAATACTTTTTGTGTGTGGGTGGACAAGCAGTAATTGATGCATAGGTACTTGTTTGACCTATAGCAGGTTAAATACAACTTTAGAGGCAGTTGTCCAAACGGCATGTCATCTAGAGCTGATATTACTGCTAGATCACTATAGCATCTTTCTCAGCAAACTGCCTCATGCAATGGGAGGTTATTAACACCAGGGAGAAGCTAGCTGAAGAGTACGACTGATTAATGTGACATGTTTGAGTTTCTTTCTACAACTGTCTCAACAACCAGTCATAGAGATCTGCTTCATACACAGAAAATGAAGTTTAAATTACACAGTGTTGGCTAGAAAACGGCGCAGTTAATCTCATCCCAAAAAATGAAATTTGATTTTTTCCACATGAACTCTTTTGTGATTTTTCATGCCCTATTGGTTTCTGCCAGCATTCCCATTGGTTTAGGTTACTTTCTTCCTCCCTTTAGAAGAAAAATAGGGGAAAAAAGAAATATATGCGAGGGATTTGTTTTTAGGAAAGTCCGTCGCTGCCTCAGAAGCGCAGAAGTACAAAATGACTGCTCTGATCTCCCTTCTGTAAACATTGCATGGACCGTATTTTTAAAGGAATGTTTGCCACAGCTAACGAGGAAGGCAGTAGTGTATATCTGTTGGTTTTCCAAAACCTTTGTTTATACCATGGCTCTAGCTATATACCCTTCTGCTAAGCTGAAGCAGACCTCTGTGTTTAAATATCAGTTGTAGCTGATTCTCTCTGAACTAAACGGCAAGTATTTGAATAAGCTTTTTTTCAGGAGGAAAAATGAAGTCGTGTAAGCAGAGATGATAACCAAGCATTTCAGAAAAGGGGAAAAGGAGAATTAGAGGTTTAATTTCTGAGTCCTACATCTGAAAGTATGTTTTTGAGACTTTTTTTACCAGTCATTAAATTCTTACCCATTAATCTTCGCATAATCAGGTCTGTTGATATCAACTCCCTTGTATCCTGGCCATCCCCTTTCACCGCGTTGTCCCCTTTGCTGCCGTTAATTTCTCACTTTCTTTGTTACTTCCCCTCCCCACACAACCATCCTCCATCCTCCCGTGCCTTAACCGTCGGGCTGTTGGGGCTGCCCGCCTCTTCCTGCGCCGCCCCGGCTGTCCTCGCCTCTGCGCTCGCCGGACGGGGTTTTACAGACGCCGAGTTTCCTCGGAGGGGCTTGCGGCCTCGGCAGCGCTCTCCAGGCACCATCTGTTCCCAGCATCTCCTTGGCCAGTCGCGGGCTCCTGCCTGGCTTTTCTCTGCCTCCTTTCTTCCTGACCTTCCTGCCTGCCGTCTTGGAGCATCATTTTGGAAAATTTGCTAGATCGGAGCCTGCGTGACCGCTAGCGCTTATCAGTAGCATCCTCACCTGACCCCTCTCATCCTCTGCTCCCCTCTCTCACACTCATTTGCTGCGTCTGGTCGGAAATCAAACTATAGGCTCCTCAGAGCAGAGCCTTTTCCTTCCAGCTGCCTTTAGCACCGAGCACAACGGTGCCTGGCTGGTATAATTAAGCGCCAAAGCTGTACAAGTAAATAAGAATAGTTTTGATTACACAGTTGAAGTTCTCATCTAAAATAATTTAAACAGTAGTCACAAGCGGTTATGCTGTTTATAATTCATATAATAATTTAGGAGTGCTAGTTTTTAACTGTTGTGTAATTTGGATTTGCTTGCAGTTTCCATGGGATAAAGTATATTATTGAACAAGAAAGGAATAAACTATACTCAGAGTAGCTGTAGGGTGCTATGATTTAAAGGAGAGCTGGTGGAATACTACAGGAGAAAATATGCAGGATCCATTATACTGCTAATGAATGCACAATTCAGATTGGTGATTTAATTTTTAGATCATATTTCTCCGGTACACTCATATAACAGGCTTCATACATAAAACTGAATAAGAAGGTATGTGTTTATGCCCAGTCATGCAAAAACTGAAAAATAAAAAAAAATTACTTTCCTGTATTGTTTATTCATTTGCAATTTTTTTTTTTAAATGACATAGCATTCAGAGAGCACTATTAGAGGGGCACAACCATAATTGCTGGTACCAGTTTTGAACCCATGGTAGTAACCTTTGAGGCAGCTTGATATTTATCCGTAGCTACAGACTGTCACTGTATTCAAGCCATGACTAGAGCATCATTTTTTGATCTGGCCGGGAGCTTTCTTGAAATAGTCACCACTTCCTTCCTCAGGCAAGGTGGCAGATTGGTGATATTTTAAACTCTCTCTTGGCTAAGAGACAAAGCCCAAAGTCTTTATTTTTGCAAGCGGACCTGACTGATGTAAGCAAGACCTATTCCTGCAGGGGCCACACCCATGAATAATTGTCAGAAACGACATTATGCAGTGACTTCTAGCTTTACAAAATGTCTTTTTTTTTTTTTGTCCATTTTTTATATTGGCATGTTAATTGTAAGCTTTTTCTACCATCCTTTTTCTGAAATGTGAACAGATGTCCGACTTCTTAAGAAGCCACATATTACAATGGACTGCATTTTAAATTGTACAACCACATCCGCAGAATGAATCTGAAAAGCTCTGAAAATGCACAAAGAAAAGAAGATGGAATCAAAAGAAATTCTGCCTGGCTTTCCAGGTTGTACACGTGCTATTTTAATTTTTTTTTTAATCTCTTACAACTAGAGTATCGCTTCTTAAACAAATTTGAACAACTTGCCCAAGAGACATTCTAATCCGACTGTGTATTATGATGATACCAGTTGGATGTTATCCTATTAGGCACTCACTGTAAATAAGGGATTTTCCACTGACTTTTAAATCCTTGATTAATGAGAATGCTCGAAGCAGTGTCCTGTAAATTAGCCATAGTGCTAGCAACAATTGCAATTCATTTAGGAGAACTGATTTGTTTTAAATCTTCCCATCCAAATTAAAAAGCATGAGGAAAAGATAATGTGCACTAAGTAAAACATATTACTCTATCTTGCATTATTTATCTCTACCCCGTGGCTGTCTGAGACCCTTAGGTCTAAATCCTGCTCTCTGTTCAGGTAAATTCCCGTCAGTCAGAGCTCTTCTGGAGAAAGGACTCTGGGAGCTGGCCCACAGTATTTCTTTAATTTATGTATTCTTTATATTCTCTAGTGTTTTAGCTAATTCTTAATCCCATTTTAAATTGTGCTAAGCAGTCCAATGGCTTTCATTTGTAGCTTGGTCACTGCCATCTCATTTGCGTTTCACAGCTCCTTTGCCTTTTTTCTGATAAAAATATATATGAGTAGCGGGAAAGAGGTATTTGAGTTGGGGAAAGGGGAGAATAGGAGGAGGTTGTGACACATCTGTTAATTGATACTTAAACTGGAATTCTTCCTGACATACTTTTCTGAATAAAACATTTTTCACATCATCTTACCACTTCCTTTCTTATTCCAATACTGATACTTGATTTATTGCTTGCAACAAAATTAGTTTTATATCTAGTATTGACTTTGAAACATACATTATTTCCTTTAATGCTCTGAGACATTAATGAGGTCTTTCTTGACGTGCTATGTTCACATTTATTTAAGGTACTATTCATTTCTGTACCCATAATATACATGCACTTTTATCAGTCAAGAACATCCCTTTGTTCTTGTAAAAGTGTGAATACTCTTTCCATAGATTGGAATTAGTGTCACTTTATTAAGACAGTTTTGACACTCCCTCTTATAAGTAACTGAGCATAGTATCTGTCATACATTAAGATACTTGAAGTGTATGATTCTTCCATAGTTATTTTCTGGTAATTTTGAATGCAGTGCAAACTGAACAAAAAGTAGAGTTACTTAAAGTAAACTTTGACCATACTATCCTATATGAAGAATAATCGGAGACACTGCAATAATTCTATGAATCTATCTCATCATTTTACCTCAGCTGGCTGAAGTTACAAGGGCTAGTCATCCATCCATGTACCAAAGCACCTTTAAACAAAATCCCAGTTAGACCAGTGGATCTCACAGAACGTCATTTCTTGTGATGGCTATTATGTATGCATGTGATGCTCTCTGTTTAGTGGTGTTTGTGTACAATTCCCCAGTTGTCAATTCAATTCAGTTTACCAATTGAATTGGTAAAGAAGGAAAAATGGCAGAAGGAAAAATTCCTTCTTGGCAGAAGGAAAAATATGACACTGTGGTTTCGCTGACCAAACTGAAACTGTTTGGGAGATGCGTGATTTTTTTTTTATACTTATTAGTACTTTTTTATATTTATTAGTTGTGGCTTTTACAGTACAGAGTTAACTTTTTATATGCAGGCTTTATTGGTTACCTGGTTGTTTATTTTTTCCTTATATGTTATGAAAAACATAGGTGCTTTTTCAGAAAGGGACTAAGATATTGATTTTCAAGCTTAAATGTTTGTATTTGGGGAAAAGAAGTGGGCATTAGAAATTCGAAAGGATGTTTGCACCTGTTTTTTGTTATAACTCTATTTTTCTACATGGCAGAAAGAATGGACAACTAGAGTACTTTTTTTTTTTGTCTTTTTAACTCTCATTGCAAATCTGCCAACTCATTCTGGCAGCCTTACAGATTTACAGAGTGGTTTCCCCCAGCTATAAATTTTTGTAGCTGTAAGGAAAGATAATTTTTGTGATTATGGCATTGAACTGTGACACAACATAGCTGTTGTCTATAGCCTTTTTGGTTACCTTCAGCAAGTTACTTCATTCTCTTATGCCTCAGTCTTCTACCTGTAAAATAAAATATTATTATAATAGGCTTTTCTTTTTTATGCCTCACATATTAATGAATGTATTCCTGTATCACTTTCCTACTTCATAGAAGTGCTGAAAGCATGTGTTCATTAATATTCTTGAAGCGTGACAAAGAAAAACCTATTACTGTAATATGCTTTGCTTTAAAACTTCAGTTAGAATAATAATGATAAACAACATTGGTTAGGCTTTGGCCATACTGTACAGAAATAAAATTATTACATATTCACACTTAAATTGATGTATTGTTATGTCCCTCTCCTATACTCATGCAACCCCCCCCCTCAAAGAAAAACATTTCACGTTGACCAAGATGGGTTGTATCTCGTCGTTGGCATGTCTCATACAGGGATCCAAGAATGGCTTTTTGCTTGCTGTATCCTTAGCCACTTGTTTCAGTATTATATAGTCTTCTTATTCTCGCTGTGTATTTCCTTCAGTGAGGTGAACAGAAGCTTGAAATGGGCAGTTATGAAAAGTCTTGCCCATAGGAAAAGCTTCTTCCTAACCTCATTAGTAATTGCTTGAGAAATGACCAGGAGCATGACAGTTTATATTTCTCTGCTATTATTTCCCCTAATAACTGTGGATGTTCTTACTACATTTCTAAATGACTGTTCTCAGAAGTGGCTTGAACAGAAGGTATTTCATTTTATCAGGTTCAGATTGATTGCCTCAGTGTTTCATTGAATATCTCCTTGTTCTTGCGCTGTAAGAAGTGTTAGATAGGAATCCCTCGTTTCTTTTCTTTATAGCGTGTTTTATCATACATCCCTTGGTTTGTCTCCTTTGTCTTGATTTTTTTGATTTCTTTATACTGTCCAAGAGAACTGTCCAAGCTCGTTTTGGACAGATATTCCTAGAGCCCCTTGGACCTAAGCACAGTACTCGGGCAATACTTATTTAAGAAAATAGGATAGTACTTTCTAACACCGCGTATATTTACTATTGTTTTCTTTCCTTTACTTTCTTTTCATTTAATAGTTTTCAACTCAATGAGAGTTATGTTTGCTTCTTTTCCTTTTTTTTTTGGCTCTACATCTGAGAAAGCAAGTGTAATTAATGGAGAAAACATCACTACATTTCTGATAGTTTTAACGGCTGCAGGCAGTTTAATATTTTGATTTGTTTTTTTAATGCTCTTAGTGTTTTCAGTAATATCGTAATAGATACTGGAGATAAAGAGGGAAGACCAGCAGCCCCAATATACATATTCTATCCTTCTACTTTCTGTTCTTATTACAAAAAAAAAATTAAAATATTTTAACTGCCTGCACTGGATATCTAACACAGTTCTTCTAAAAACTGACAAGTGTGAATTGAAAAGCGAAGTCCCATTAATACAGAGTTGGAGAGTGTCACTGTGCCATTACGTATTAAGTCTGGAATGCTCTGGGCCTTGCATAAATCCAAGCAATAAAAGAAATGCCAGTGAGAATTTTAGAACATGTTCAGTCAATTAAAATATATCTATTTGACTTTTATGTTCTTTGCAGACCACAGATGACATCCTGGTGGCCTCGGCTGAATGTCCTAGCGATGATGAGGACATCGATCCCTGTGAGCCGAGCTCAGGTGGGTTAGGTTAGTCAACTTTTTTATTACTTTCTTTTCTTTCATATTTGCATGCTCCAGTCCCCCAGAGTCCCATCTAGTGGGACAGTCCTTTCTTACATAGCAGGGAGAAGTTGAGTTGGGGCCTTCCTACACATGGCAGTGTCAGTGGAGAGGGAGAGTTTGCTATAGGTTTTTCAAAGACAACGGATGGGAGCACGTTGACAGTCGTGATCTGAGGAAGGTTATAGCTTGACCGAGGACCTGGGAGGGGTATTCTGGGGCCCCTGCAACTGTGTTGTCGTGATAAAGAAAGGGACAACTTCATTAAGGAGAAAGATGTTGCAATTGCTTGTGTCTTAAGCATTTTTCCCAAATAAGATAAAAGTACCATATTTCAAGTGTTATATTATGTCAGTAGGAGAAGCAGAGTTCATTTTGAATTACTGTTTATGGTATGAAATACTGTATAGATGGTAAAAACCTGAAGACATAGAACACAACAGTCTCAAGTTTCAAATTGTTTTACGGCTTTTGTCCAAGCCAAGACTATTCAGAGTGTATATTTCGGTTCTGATTAGAAATGAAAAATTTTGACATTCTAGTATTTTCCGTGGAACAAAAAATTTGTGGTGTTTTGGCCATGTCTTTCCTACTCCCCCTGAATAAGATTTGGTACTAATTTTTCTCTCTGATATAATCTCCCACTTACCTTTATATTCAATTAATACTACATACCTTGTCTAAAAATCCTAATGTTTATCACAGATGTGAAAGGAATACAAAACTTCATAATAGCAATCTGAAGAATTATGTTACTTTATAACCTTTAAAAAATCCCAGATGTCCAATGAATTGCTCCTGCTTTCTTTGTTGGCTTGGGTTAGCTTGTACCTTTTCTAAGTGAACAGCTTATGGTACCATATATATCTCGGTTTTTCTTATTCACTTGAATTCTGTGATATTCAGTAGCATGCTTACTGTTGGTTGCTCTAGGTAATTTGGTAGTCTTCAGTACTTGCTATAATATTTAATAGTAAAAGAATTAAGGTCAATTTGTTGTGCAGTAACATATTTAATTCAAGTAGAAATCGATGAAATTTGAGACTAGTATATTAATGCAAATCACAACTGAGAGCCATCTTAGTATAACACTCAAATCTGGGGCAGGGGATATGTCTACATAGCCTGAAGACAAACAAAATTTTGCTTCAAATGCAGATGTGTGGTCCTTTTTGAAGTCACATAGCCTAATACCCACATGCAAAAATTTATTTATTTAAATTTAAGTAAAGGCAGAGACATTTATGAATTGTTTCAGTGTTTGATGGACCTGCAGGGTGGCATTTGAGCTCTTCCAGGAACCAAGATATTTATAGATTTGATGAAAATACTTTGGGGTTGGTTTCTTTTGCTTTCCAATAAGAAGATTTCAGAGTCTTCTTCAAAATGCCATGAGATGGAATGACCATTCTTAAAACTGAGCAGCAACAGGTACACCCACCTTACACATTTTTACGCCTCTCAGGAAGACATTTCACTTGCAGACACTTCCCAGAGGAAGATATTTGGGAATTGTGATGAGAATTTGTTTGTTGAAAGTTTGAAATTAATTTCCAGGATATTTTTTTTTTCTGCTCTTTCCTTCTTATTTTCAGATTCTGGAGTTTAACAAGACTTTTGGTGTTAAAAAATTTTGTGTTTTCCCCAGG
Organism: Fulmarus glacialis; assembly: GCF_000690835.1. NCBI lineage: Eukaryota > Metazoa > Chordata > Aves > Procellariiformes > Procellariidae > Fulmarus > Fulmarus glacialis. The sequence goes on along the minus strand of NW_009221243.1, from coordinate 160,960 downwards.
GGGAGCCAATGCAGTAGCTCAAATGGCTCTGAACTCATCCATACCAATTGCTTCCTTGCTTTAGTTATCTCAGGCAGTGCTGTTCAATAGATACATTTACATTTATCTACTGTAAATGTAGATAATTT